>NW_026704960.1:0-125001 GCF_029867415.1 Vicia villosa | reverse complement strand
AGAAAAAATTAAAAAAAAAATTATAGGAGGTGCTAATGCCTAATAGTCTCCTCTTTAATCCATTTTGATTTTGTTTGAAACATGATTATATTATGTTGGGAATTATTAAAAAAGTTTGGTTAATTTAATATTAAAACTTAAAATTTTGGTTATTTAAATAAAATTTCCAATTTAATAACTCTACCGATCCCAGGCCAATAAAAATCATAATATTTTATATAAATGTAAATGGAATGAAAAATATCTTTTAAATGTGCGGCGATTGCTAGTTTTTATAAGGTCTCATTGGTTCTGAATTCTTTATGACTCTTTTGTTTCTTATTATGATGCATGCATAGGCGAAGCTAAGGCCTGCTAGGCTGGATTATTGCTCAGGCTGTGTTTCTAAAAGATTATATAGCAAAAAATATAGCAATTGATGTTTGGTAACTATTGTATTTCAACAACAGATGGTAGTTTATTAATTTTATCATATTTTATTAATTTTAAAATCACTAGTATGTGGGACTGGAATTTATGAATACAATAAAACACCTATTCAAAAATCAAAACCACCTCCCACTATTAATTTAATAAATAATTATAATTTTCAATATATACCCTTTAATCTCATTTTATTTTATTTTATTTTTACATAAGTGATTATGATTTTTTTTGAAATTTAGCTATGATTCATCGTATAACTATTTGAATTTAAATGATTTAATTAGACAATTTTTTTTGAAATTATGGTAATTTACAATAATTAATTTATTATATTATCAATTTATTAATGAAAAATAAGTCACTAATTTGGACAATTTTATATAATAAAAAGATTAAAAGATAATTAAATAAGATAAGAATTGCAAAATTCGCACTACCAATTTTATTTTAATTTAAAAAAAATCTACACTTACTGAAATTTATGCATAAGACACGTATTCAAAACCATCTTCTACTACTAATTTAAAAAATAATTAGACGTTTGTCCGTACGATGCACGAATGAATTTTACTAAATTATTTTTGATAATTATTAATAAGTATTATAATTTAAATAAATAATTTAAAATATATATGATGTTGACTTTTCTGATGATGACCGTGGAACAATAAGGGATCAATATGAAACTTATGTTCTTCAAGTAAAAGAAATGTTTCATTTTCTACTTGTGAAGGTGTTCAAAGTTTGACTATGAAGATGGTTCAAACCGAGAAATATTTGGTATTTTCATTGGTTTATAAAAACATATTGAGTTAGCTTTGATATTGCCGGTGTCGACAACATCCGTGGAAAGAGTTTTTTCAGCAACAAAGATTGTTAAGTGTAATTTGCGCAATAAGATCAACGATGTGTGGTTCAATAGCTTGATGATGTGTTGCATCGAGCGGGAAATATTCACGTCACTTGATGATATTGATATTATTCAAACATTCACTAAAAAAAAGTCTTGAAAAAGAACATTGTCTCGTGATTTTATATAACACGCTATTACAAAGTTATGTTTCATTTCTTTTATTTCAAACTATACATTTGTTTGTTGACAAAATGAAAAGTTTGTTTTAAACTTTCTCCTTTTAAACAATTTTCAAGACCATAAAAAAAATATAAATATTAACATAACAACTAACATATTAATAATTATTTATAGAAAAAGATATTACATTTATAAATATAAAATTTCCGGAGATGTATTAATTCAATTATAATGTTGAGTTTTGTATTTTGACTACTCTATATTAGTGGCACAATGATTGGTGAGAAAAACATCAAATCATATCATATGATCAATAAATCAAGAATTTTTTTTTATAGAGCTCCCAACCTTCTAGCCCACCTCTGGTGAAAAATCCAAATTACCCCTGACTTTGAAAATGCATCTCCGAAATGTAAGAAAAAGGTGTTTTCGGAGATGCATCTCCGAAAGCGCCTTTTTTTTGAAAAAATTGTTTTATTTCGGAAGTTCATTTCCGAAAACAGCATTTTGGAAGTTCATTTCCGAAATACTGGGCGTTTTGCAAATTAAACAAAACAGCCCCCTCCCCCATTCATTTAACCTTAATCCTATTCTAAACTCAACCTCTCTTAAAAATTTCTGCAAAAAGCAAGTGTGAAGTATCAGAGATTGCCAACATCTTCTTCCAATCTCAATCTAAATCATCCCAAACTCTATTAGTGGTAAGTTTAGTGCATTTTTTTCAATTTTAGATCCATTATTATATCTCTATTAGGGTTGTTTAGGTTGTTTAGATCCATTAGTCAAACTCTAAACTGCTATTTAGGTTGTTTAGAATGAATAAAATTAGTTATGTTTTAGGATTTTGGGGTCTGCCATTGGAGGTTGCAGAGAAGTTCTTCGCAGGGGTGTTTCGGAAGTTCATTTCCGAAAACACCTCCATTCCCAGTTTCGGAAATGAACTTCCGAATTGTATCAGAAGTGTAATTTTTTTTAGTTCTTTATGTTGTCTCGCATATTAATCGATTTCAATTGTTTTCAGGAACATGTCAGACAACCCAACACGCATCAGACAGGGTAGAGAGACCCAGACTGCGACGGCTAGACGCGAGCGGGCGTCAACACGGGGACGGGGGCAGGGTCGGGGACGACGTGTGCGAGTTCCCATGGAGATGGACGAGGGTACCTCTACATCTGGATCGAGGAGTCGTCTGGCTCGGGTATCTTCTTCCCGCCAGCAAGAGGAGGAGGAGGAGGTACCAGAGGTGGCAGTATCATACCACGAGGCGGAGGATGTACCGGATGTTGACCCTCCACTCGGGGAGGAGGATGAGCAGGAGGAGGTCTTCCCGGGAGGGCCCAATGACACTTCAGTGCTGATATCCTACCGCGATCACGTCGCTCGGCGGATCTGGGAGGGAGAGGTATTTTTTATAATTTGCCCGACTACATTATTTAACCGTTTATAATTTAGCCGTTTATTCAATATTTTATTAACCGTCTATTTAACATACTTTTTTATTTGTTTTTTTGTAACAGGAGAGAGAGCCGTTGAAAATGGTGAACCATGCCCGAAAGATTTTCAGTCTGTTTAAACCGGCTGCCGAGTGGTTTAACGACGCTGTGAGAGGTTCAGGGCTCAGTGGGCTCTGCATGACGGGGTACACCACCATCAGCCACGGCATGCAGGGTTTTTGTGGAGCGGTGGCACAAGGAGACGTCTTCTTTCCACTTGCTGGTTGGGGAGATGACGATCACCTTGCATGACATGCAGTGTCTTCTCCACCTGCCGATCAGGGGGCCACTGTTGATCCACTCCCAGATCCAGAGGGTCGAAGCCACTGAGTGGATGGCGCTCTATTAGGGTATGGAGCCCGAAGTTGCTGACTTTGAGTGCGCCACGACATTTGGGCCTCATATCCGGTTTACCACATTGAGCCGCTACTTCGAGCACCACCTGGTGGCGGCGGCCGAGGCTGAGGATGCGGGTGACGAGCTATTTACACATTATCACCGTGGCTGCGCTCTCCGGTGCTGGTACATGCATGTGGTAGGCGCTGCGATCTTTGTGGACAAGAGTGCGAGGTACGTCAACGTGACCTACCTCCGCTACTTCATGGATTTGACCACCGTTCACCAGTGGAACTGGGGGGCAGCTACTCTAGCATACCTATACCAGAAGCTGAATGAGGCCTCGAACTGGAGGACGAGGCAGTTGACCGGATCCTGCACACTACTCACGGTACATTTCATTTTAATTGTTCCGTATTTATTTATGTTTCGTATTTGTGTTTCGTATTTACTTATGTTTCGTATTTATTTATGTTTCAGAGGTGGATCATCTCATACTTCTCCCGCATCCACGGCTTCCACATTGATCTTGCGTACGTTGACGCCATGCCCAGGGCCGCCAGATACGTTCTCCGGAGGGGGAACAATGCGGTGGGACCATACTGTGGGTACTTGGACCGCACGATGCACGATGACGTCACCTGGAGGCCATTCAGCGACTACACTCAGATTGTCCCCTTTGACGGCATATCTCTATATTCTGGCCGGTTGGCATGCGGGACTTCCATCATGGTCCGGTATCTCCCTGAGCGGTGCATGCGGCAGTTCGGATTTGTGCAGATGATACCCAGGTCACCCTTTGAGGCTGCTCCCGACACAGTGACCAGAGTGCAGCTCACTGCCATGTTTGAGGATTGGGAGCATCATGTGGTACCGGAGGAGTATCGTCGCATGCGGGTCACCCAGGACTGGCACAGTGTGGAGGGGTATGTCACATGGTTCTATCGGGTGTCACATCCTCTGCTGACACCCGACGCTCCCGGCGCTCCTAGGCCAGCACACGAGGAGATCCTGGAGAACCAGCAGGCCGAGGATGACCACGCCATTGATCTCCTGCCGATCTGCCAGCGGATAGAGATGCTTGGGCGGGACGCGTTGGATCGAGGTTTCGTTCATCAGGACGGTCCAGAGGCAGTCTCTGTGATGGAGATGATCGTCACTGATGCGGGCCGTGCGGCGGCATACAAGCGACAGAGGAGGGCCCAGGGTGAGAGGGTTAGGCATACCCAGTAGTGGTCGGGTTTATTTTTGTTTGTTTTCGGATTGTATCTTTCGTACACTATTATTATTTGGATTTGGACCGGATCGGTTTGTATATATCACTATTCTTATCATATTAGTATATTAGTATTTTCTGTTTATATATCGCTTATTTTATTTGCCGTCTTTCTTTAATTAAAAATACGAGGCTGTTTCCAAAATCATAAAAAAAAACACAGTTTCTGCATAATTCGGAAGTTCTTTTCCGAAACCCCCAAAATTTGAAAAAAGGTGTTTTCGGAAGTTCATCTCCGAAAACACCCCCCATTTGGTGTTTTCGGGGATGAACTTCCGAAGTCTGAGAAAATTTTTAAAAAAAAAATATTTCGGAAGTTCATTTCCGAAGCAGGGGTAAACTGGGGTTTTCGCTAGGGGTGACCCCCATAGAGAGGTGGGTAAAGAAAAAACCTAAATTAATAATGGAGAGAGCCAAGTTATATCATACCACCAGATAGTAGCAATTATGCCGTTATGGAAAGAAGGGTATGTGTGACTTGTATGTCCTCTCCAGTATTTCTCAAAGAATTTAATTGCTGTGTGTGTATATATTGTTAGTGTAAGAAATATTTACAACATAAATATATTATAATTATTCAAATGTATTATTTTAAAAGAAATTAAGATAAAAATCAAATATTTTTAATAAATTAACGATTATAATTAATTGATAGTGTAAAATATCTTTATTCCCTCTATGTATTTTAATTAAATTCTTTTTCAAACCATCACTTTTTCCTTTTTCATTCATTTTACCATTTATCGTGAGTATACAAATCTAATTAATTAGTGACACGTTTGGTTTGTTTTTTTTTGAAGAGGCAACAATTATTTTAGATGCGTAAAACTAATTATGGAGAGATTTTGAGGTTTTCGATTATTCTAAAATATAATTAATTTTGTCTGTAGAATTGATTCTATTTGAAAGTATAATTTATAATTTTTTAATTTAAACGTGATTTTTACACTAAATTTTTTTATTCAACTCACTTTTTACATAAATATTTGTAAATATAAATCAAATTTTGCTAATTCAATTCCGTTAAAATCAATTATACAAACTTAGCAAAAAGGGATATAAATGTAATTTTTAAGAGGGTCGGTTTGGCCATCCAAAAAGGGGTAGCGGCGCAACTTGTTTCCTGTTTGCATGCTATTTATGCTTAATATTGATTCTATAATTAATAGATAACTTAATTATATAAACTCAATTCTATCAAAATCAATTACGTCCATCTCCAATCCAAACACCACTAGATATAATTTTATATGGGTGTATACCTATCATTTTTTTTGGAAAGGAAAATATGATATATAAGAAAGAAAGAGCGTACTACAACCAAGATACAAAAAATCTCCGCGAAAGGCACAAGAAGTAACAATCTTGAGATCAAAACCAAAAAGAAAACATAATACAACTATCAAATACAACATAACCAGTCACCAAGAAGAAAGAACAACCAACAAAAACAACCACAAAAATAAATAGAAAAACTAGCATCAGGCAAAGCTAGATCTTTCCAATCTGAGAACACCTGAAAAGAGCAACAAAACCACAAAAGACGAAACAAGAACACACCTGATGGAGGTAAAAAAATTCTCACTCATCTATTGGCATAGAAACTGGATATGGTTCTCTCGCCAGGCTGCATAACCACTTGAGCTACCGACAAACCTATCAAGATATCATTTCCAACATAAAAAATAAACCTCATCGCTTGAGTCACACCACCTCCACTTACCATTCGCAACAAATGGGGGTGAAACCTCTAATCAAAGATTGAAGATTGCTAAAAATATCCAACTCATATTCAAAGTGTAAAGGTCTCCTCCACTTGAGATACCAAATCCAACTATCCCCATCCCACATACAAACCCCCCCAACATATTTAGATATCTGATCAAAAATAAGAAAAGGGCGAGGAAATTTATAGCGAATGCCAGAATCTCTAACTCAGTTATCCTTATAGAAGGAGCTAAGAAGACTAGAACCAACTTTCAAGGAGAAACCATCCCAGAACTAGACAGTAGAATAATCAAATCTAGATCCTAGAAGAGAAACCCTTTTCCACCAAAACTAGGCCTATCTAAGGAGGATGACTTTCCCTCCCAGAATAGAGGTCGTAGAGGCTGCACCATATTTGTCTGTAAGGATATCACGCTAAATACCAGACGCCCCCAAAAGTATGCGTCACCTCCACTTACCCAAGAAGTCCAAGGTGACCAGCCGAAGGTCACAAACACCAAGGCACCCTAACTTTTTAGGCTTACATATATCCACCCACTTGACCCAAGAAATCTTAGACTGCCCTTTCACTCCTCCCCAAAGGAACTTCCTCTGAATCTTCACTATCTTCTTCCAAACATTGGAAAGTATCTTTAGAAAAGATAAGAAAAAGAAAATAATGACATTAAGAATAGGATTAAGGAGGATGACCCCCCCCCCACCGAGGGATAAATACTTATGTTTCCACAAAAAGAGCCTCCTAGAGATAATATTTACTATAGGGTACCACGTAGATGCTAGGTCAGGGTTAACTTCAACTAGGGGCCAAAGATACTAAATGGTAAAGACTCCTTCTTATAGTGGAGAGATTCATAAGCAAGATTTAAGAAAGCCTGATTAGAATTCACCCCGATAAGAGAACTATTTGCAAAGTTCACTTGAAATCTCGAGGCAAGCTAAAAACCACGTAGAATATCCTTAATGGTCTAAATATTATCAATAGTAGCATCAGCCATAATAATTGTGTCATCTGCATAATGGAGATGGGAAACCACCGAATCTGAGGACCCTACTATAATGCCAAAAAGAAGGTGCAAGTGTACAACCCTAAAAATCAAGCCAATCAAGCCTCCAATAACTAGGAGAAAAAGGTGTTATACTTGAAACTTCACACACAAGAGGGATGGATTGTGTGGTTTGGAAAAACATGGTTTTGAAAAACTTTTCAAGATTAAAATCAGAGTTTAAATTTTTTTTTTTAAATCTAAGCAGCGAAAATAAAAATAAAGTGCAGAAAGTAAAAGAGTTAAGGGAAAAACAAAAACACTAAGAGTTATAGAGGTTTGGTCAAAAATAAAAGACCCACTCCTCTTCCCAAAAACTGATCTTGAGAGTTTTCATTATATACTTGAGAGCTTTTAGTAGGTGAAGCTCACGAACCTGATAATTTTGGTGGTTGTCTTACAACCATGATAATATATAATGGAAGATATGATGATTTGCGTCTTTTCCATAGAAATTATTGAGACTGAAGTGGCAAAATTTCCTTCCCAACCGTGGATTGAAGCGCTAAGTTTTCTCTCCACGAAATGTCTGAGCTCAATTTGGTTTAACAGGGTAACCAAAAACATCTTGAGATTTTAATAGGCCGATCTTCTAACCTATGGTTTTAAACGGGCTAGCCATGAACCTAATGGTAATTTCATCAATATTGATAATCTTCAACCTTCAAATAAACAAGGACTTATAATAGCCTTAAGGGAGGTTCATCAAGATTAATGATCTTCAACCTAAATAAATATCAGGAACTAATCACATAATCCTCAACCAAAGTTTTTAACGGGTTTAACTTCCAACCACATATTTGTATCCCTGAATGGATTGTGTTCATCCAAGATGCATAAACAACATTCTTAGAAAAATTATATAGTGCTACCCATCCAGAATTACAAAGACACCTTACTCACAAAAGATTTTTCCTCACAAAAGCACTTGGCTATAAAAACTAGTGAGAGAAAGAGAAAATGAAAACTTAGATAAAGAGAGAGTGCGTAAATACACAATTCAATTTCTGGATGAAATGAAACGAGGAATAAGATCTCTATTTATAGACTTGAAATCCTCCAAAAGAGGAAACAACATTAAATAAAAAATGACTGCTACTAATAGATTAAGTCAATCTATTATCTCATTTAAATATAGAAGATATGAGTTCCAAAATATATTATAAGTGATATATACTCGTTGCTAATTGATTGAATGCTCCCATCACTTTCTATGTAACATCTATATATACTTCTCAAGATTTATTTTTTCAAAACATTTTATAAAAGGTTTTAAATGTGTGTGTGCCTATAGTCATCTACTTCTACAAAGAAATAACTTTTGTTTTTACAAAAGTTTCACTCACTTACTAAATTAGGAATATGACTCCTCTAAGCCTTATTTGGTAGATTCTTTTGTGTTGACAATTGCTTTGAGATTTATTTTGAGTCTTTTGATGTATTCTATTTTCTTGTCTTTGTCTGAAACTATGTTGATGTTTCAAGCTTTATCAATACTTGAAACTTTGTCAATCCTTATCAAACCCATGGCTTGCATCTTTAACTACTTTAAGTACATTGGTTGATTTTCTTTACGATTGAATCTCGCTCGTGTTGAATATCATCTGTTCTGATTTCTTACAGTTGTTATCATGTTGCATCTTTTTCATGCTAAATATTTGTCCTATTCTTCATTGTTGTTATCATGTTGATGTTATCTTTCTTTTCTGATATTTTACAGTTCTTCACAGTTGTCATCATCAAAACAAAAATCTATTACCTGGAAAACAAGGTTCCACAAAAGGAAGGAGCTAGGGGGTCACCTTGTTTCATCCCCCTCTCTTGGGTCAGGCAACCATTAACCAAGATCGGAAGATTACCAGGAAATACACAAGCTTTCTTATCCCGCTTAACAAGATCCAAATTCTCATTCATAGCAACCACCCCATCCACTAAGAGTCTACTTTTAAGAGAGGAGACATGTTAGAGGATATAAGCTTATCCATAACACTAGGGATCCTAGAAACCAACATCTTGAAAAAGATCTTATAAAGGAACCCAACCAAAGAAATAGGTCTGAAATCCTCTAAGTGGGAAAGGGAGTCAACCTTTGGGATTAAGGTCATAAAAAAAGAGGAAAAGTTACGGGGAAGAGTAGCAAACTGGTGGAACTGTGCAATCATCATACCAAGATCATCTCTGAGGAGAGGCCAAAACCTCTTAAAGAAAGAAAGGTTGAAACCCTCCGGGAAATGACTCTTGTTTCCATCGCAAAGAGCAATCACACAATCTATCTCAGATAAGAGGAAAGGCCCAGTGAGATTAGCATTATCCTCTTCAGAAATAATATAGAAATAAACACCATCTTACCGAGGCTAATAATCATAGGATTCTCTAAAGTGATTAGAAAAATGACCAACCACAACCTGAAGGATCTTAGAGACCTCTTCTACCCAACCATCCCCAACCTTAAGAGCTAGGATAGTATTCCTTCTGCTCCCACTCTTAGTACATGCATGAAAAAATATGATTGTAAATATAATTTTAGGGAGATTGTTTGCTATGAAAAGAGCCTCAGAGATCATTTGTTACATTAGACTTGCAACAAACAATATGTTGAAATTTGACACCCATCTTAATTTAAAATCTTTAATACTAAATTCCTTTACATACGGTGTCTGCTTAACCACACACAGTTGTTAAACAATTTTCTTTTAAGTATGAGTCTAATACATCTTATATTTTCATTGTTGTTATTACGAATGGAACATGTTTCCTGACTACCTAATCAATTTTTTTCATATAAAGATACAATAGAGAGATCTTACTTATACTTCTCACAAAGTTGAATCAGAATTCTGATATTATTTTTAGGCCATAAGAGAGTTTGTCAGAATACTTAATTAGATTAAGAGCAACCAAATAAGTGGTTTGGACACCACATATCTATTTAAAATTAGGTATATGAATCATCTAATTATATATTGTTTAACTCTATTTTTTCATCTAACATGAGACTTTTAACTCACATTTGACACACCAATTATCTTTTAAGTGTAAATAATTTATTCTTATGGGTTTTCTATAAGGTCTCACCCAATGAAAATTGTCAATACTATTAAGTAATAGATATTATTCTGAATTCGAACATAAACTTTTTAACCCAATTATATATATAATCCCCACAAACAAAAATTTCACCCTCGCATATTCTCTCATCGTTAGTACACATCAACGAAACACATAACCTAACAACCTTTGTCGAAAAGGCTTATACTAAACAAAATATTTTAGTTAAATTATTGATCATGATATTGTTGTTGGGTCATGAAAATGATTAGAGTACATTTGGTTTATAAGAGAAATTGCAAAAAGAGAAATAGATAAGAGAGTATAAAAAAAAAGATAAAAATTAAATAAATTTAAAATAATGATTGATATAAAAGGGAGAAAGTAGAAATATAGAGGAGAGAATTGTAATTTTTTAAAAGTACAATAATGCTTCTAAGTTAAATAATATTTCCAACAAAATTAATTTAGTTTTGATATTTAAATTTAATTAATTAATTAATTAATTAATTAATTATTTTTTTAAATTAATTAAAAATGGATTGTTAATTTTTCATCTTAAAAAAATGGATGATAATGTTTGTTTTGGTATAATTAAGAGTACTAATGGTGCATTTATTTGACGGATTTAAATTGCTATCCTTGGAATGTTATTCCTTAGAACGTTAATCCCAAGAGTTTTATACCCATTAATTTGTTTAGTAAACAATTAAGGTTTCTTTGAATATTTTTAAATTTTATTTTATTTATAATTTTAAAAATATAAAATAATGTATTGAAATAATATGAAAGTGAGTAGTTTGAATTGGTTATTTTTTATTTTCATGGGAATATATTATTCCCACCCTTTGACATGAGAATAAATAATTAAAATTTCGTGAATAGCTTATATTCCTGGGTATTATTTATTCCAATGTATTTTTTTTCTTTCTCATCTCAATCTCAAATTTCCAAAAATATCTTTTCTAGCATCGAAACAAACACACCCTAATGAAATGTGAAAAATATTATCTTAAGTGCAGCAACATTATAGTATCTTGTGTGCAACATAACAGAAAGACATTAGTTAGATACCTGTGTGTAAGAAACTTGAAAATTGTTATGAGCTAGTCAAATACCAAAAAAAATAAATTTAAAATTTAAACTAATGTCAATGCAAGGTATAAAATTCATCTCAAATGAAATACAATGTATAATTTATGATCTCTATTTTTTACTATATTTATTTTAAATTTTAAATTAATTTGAACCGTTAACCTTGTATATGCATCTCCGCGCCACTATATCAAAGATCAACACTATAGATCTAGGATTTTTCATCACTGGCTTACATTAATCCTGATTTCAGAATGGAACAATAATGTCGTCTGCGAAAATTGACTCTTAATACAAATAATATAACAGGAGTTCTTAAAAATAATGCTATTAATAAAATAATGAGAATTTTTAATCTCCTCAAAATAATCTAAGCTGAAAAAAATTCACGATATTTACTCATGTATGGTGAGACCCTATAATCCTGTAAAAAAATAACAAAGTTAGAAAAAAATATAATATCAAGGAGTAAGGATTATAAGATATTTCTTTTAAAATTGTGACCAGTAATTACTACATAGAAAATAAAAGCAGTTATTTTACCAATCAAATATTGTAAAAAAAAATTTTAATACAATATTTATTATTGTAACCAAATTTTATTTCTACTTGTCATACATTTAGATATTAGCCTTTTTTTTAAAATTTGATTCTAAAGAAAGTCCACGGACCCATAAAAATTGAGAAGATACAAAAATGCACTGCTAAAAGTTTTCTTCTCCTTAGAGAAAAATGAAAAAGTACACGAACCCATAAAAACTGAACTATATCTTCTCTATTTCATCTCTCAATCAATTAAGAAAACTGAATCATTTTTCATGTTATTCCCTCTCAGAAAACTCTTTCTTGACAAAATCACCTAAAACAATCACACCCCAAAGATCATCACATTAACTTTTGAGCAACAACACAAATAATATTGGACATACCTCTGTAACCCAATATCTTAGCACACAAATACAAAATCAAATTAATTAAGTTAAAATATTAATGTTTTTTATTTATACATCTTTTCATCTAAGTGATAGCCAAGCAAGAATGAAGAAATAAACTAAAATTTTAATACTGAGAATAATATAATTAATGAAAAAAATATTATAAAAATATATAATAAAATATAAATAGACTAGACTATCCAAATCCAAATTAATGATAAAAAAAAACTGATAGCATATTACTATGCAACATCTTCACCTCAAACTTACAATAAATTAACATGAAATATTGAGAATTTATCGAACAGAAAAATCCCATCTTAAACTAAAATAAGTTAAATTTTAAATATGTTACAAACAAATTATGAAAATAAGAGAGCAACCCAAACAACTTAAATTGATCTGATGAGAATTGATAAATTTAGACCCTTAGCTGACACCAACACCATAATTTTCTACATATAATGTATAAAACTTATTTTTAAAATAAGTTATTCGGTTTTAATTTTTGTGCATAAGTATTTTTCTTTGTTGAAATATACTCACATCTGATTAAACAATAGGAAGATAAAAAATAAAATCTCGACGAGAAACAAGGAAAACAGTCCATTTCAGATTCGTTCTATATTATAAACAAAAGTTATCTTTCCATATTTATTGAATAATTAATATATATGTCCTATATAAAGTCTAAATACATTTATTATTTCATGAATTTTACTTATAATATAGGACAATATAGGACGGGGTGAGGACGATGTATCATATGGGTGTAGAAAAAGAAGTGTAGAATATATTATATATATATATATATATATATATATATATATATATATATATATATATATATATATATATATATATATATATATATATATATATATATATATATATATATATATATAGGGCCTGCCCAAGTAATCTAGAGGTCCTGTTCGAATATAAAATATTAGACCTTATAAAAAAATATAAATTAAAAAAATCACATATTTAATTAAATCATAAAAAATATCAATAATAAATACCATTAATAACTATAATGTTTTCTTAATTTATATTATAATTTTTATTAAAAAATTATAATTTTTTTAGTTATAGAAATTTTAATTTTAACATATAAATACAAAAAATTTATTTTATTATTATCTATATATTTAAATATTTAAATCTCTAAAGACAGTTGCATTGACATCGAATGTAAAGTTTAAAAAATATTAAATAAACAAATTAAGTGTATATAAAATCATAGAATAGTTACTAAAGTTAGAAAAAATAAAATTAAAGTTAAATATTAAAGCGTTGTCAGTTAAAGTTCTATCATGAAGTATAGTTGATACAAAGTTAATTTGTTTAATAAAAGGAAAATCCTAATTTATACAACCTAAAAAAAGATAATTCTAATTATTATAATTACTATTATTTTTAACTAAATTGGGGAGGAACAGATTTGTCAAGAAGTCTCTATTAAATTAGCTGTTCATTATTAGGGGTGGAAATAGGCTAGGCTAGGCTAGGCTTTAGAAGGCCTGAGCCTGGTCTACGATAAACTTAAAAGGCCTAAGGCCTATCATAGGCTCAGTTTTTAGGCCTGGCCTGGCCTTTTTAAAAGTCTGTCCTGGCCTGAAAGCCTATTTAAAAAGCCTTTATTTCATTAAAGTTTTTAATTTATCCATATTACTTAAGAAGCCTTATAGGTCGGCTTATATATGCATATATAAGTAGACCTATTTAGCCTTTGTTTTATATATATATATATATATATATATATATATATATATATATATATATATATATATATATATATATATATATATATATATATATATATATATATATATATATATGGTAGTCTATTTAGCCTTTTTTTTCTAATATATGTTTACATGGACCAACTTATTTAGCATATTTCTAATATATATGAAAATATAGGCCGACCTATAAGGCTTCTTAGGCTTTATTAATAGCCTAAGTCTGGCCTATTTAATAAAATAGGCTTTTAAAAAAGTCTATACCTTGCCTTTTTATTAAATAGGCCTGGCCTGGCCTAGGGCTATGTAGGCTGGGCCGTAGGCCCCTGTAGGCCGGCCTGGCCTATTCCCACCCCTATTCATTATTAATATTGGTTGAATGGTAGTACTGATTTCTAAAGTGTGTATAAATGACAATTACAGAAGTGGGCCCAAACAGATACACTTAGAGCAATAAATTTTATTATATGAGTAATTAGTAATATGTTACTTTTATATAATCAATACTATACAGTCACACCAAAATAAACTATTAATATTATAGATTTTTTTTTTGGAGGCCCTTCATTTTATGAGGTCATGTGCTGTGACTCTTGTTGCACATACACAGGGCCGGCCCTCTATATATATATATATATATATATATATATATATATATATATATATATATATATATATATATATATATATATATATATATATATATATATATATTAAAAGATATGAACAACATAAAAAATACCATTAAAGAAAAGGGCATATTAGTCTGATAGAAAAACCAAGACAAACACACAAGAAAAGTCACCAATAAAAAAACCAACCGAAAGAAGAACCGAATTGAACAAATTTAAATTAAATAATATCAAATCAAATGAAAATAGAGGCAACCAAACTTAAAAACCAATAAAGATAAGAGAAACAAATTAAAAAAATCAATAAAAAGAGTAACAATCAAACAAAAGAATTATATATGTAAAGAGATGTAATGATATGAGAGGAATGTATTAACTAGATAAATAAAATTAATTCTTTAATCTATTAAACAATGACTTAATATAAGTATAAGCTAAAAAATAGTGATGGAAATGAATAAGCAAAAAGGAATTGAAAATAATGGCAGTAGCACTGACAGGCAGTTGGAGAAGATAACCTATAAATAGGTATAGGTATTTTATATAAATAAAGAAAAGGAGTTAAATTTAATGATTGTTATGTACAGTAATTTTATGATGGACACACGTGTGTCTGGACGTGGGAACACAAGTTGAAATGGGCACTTTTTTATTGACACAGTAAGTAACACTCACTCACATTTCAATCTTGTCAGATTGCACGTGTTTCCAAACAGGTCCCCTCCGACCACATTCATTATATATCTTGTCAAAATTATTACAACTATTTACTTTCGGTTTTTTAATATAATAAATTATATTATTCCTTCAATTAAAATGAGAACAATCTTCTCACCTCTTGTTTACAATAATCTTGGATAACAAAGTACAACAAAATATGTAGAACAAGAAAATAATTCTTTCTTTCTACTCTCTTATTTTCAACAATTCTGGACAACAAGAAATTACACAACAATTCTGAAAAATATTTGAGTAAATAAAATTGATGAAGATATATCAATTACTAGAATTGATCTTCTCTTCCAAACAAATAATTTATAATGACAATATAGGGTTCAAGTATTTATGAGAATGAGACGAATTGTCTGCAATGTTAAGAACATACATGCAGCAAACTTTTTTTTATGAAATATTAAAAACAAAAACACTTGTTTGAAAATTTAATTAAAAAATATGATGTTAAATTGCAATGTAAGAGGTGATTTTTAATTTAAAATTTCATGTATTTATAAGTGCACAACACCTCTATAAAACATGGTAAATTTTGAAATATTTTCATGAAGGTTTGTAATAATTTAGAATAGCAATGGTTCATGAAAAAACATAATTTTAAATTACGTACAATACTTTTTAAGTCAGTTAAAACGGTCACTTGGCTTAACAAGTTCACAATATTTTTCAAATTTAAAAATACGGTTTTAGAATGTTGTAAAATTGTGGCAGTTTTTGTGCTGTTACGAGAGGTCAAAATGCCACAATTTTTCAAAAACTGCATGTTTGAAAAAATTGAAAATTTGTCTAACTATTTGAACAAACTTAATACAACATCTAATTGATTTATCCAAGTCAATAGATTATATTTGAAAGTGATTTAACATGATTCAAACATGATAAAAAAAATTATATTTGAAAGTGATTTAACATGGTTAAAACATGATAAAAAAATTATATTTGAAAGTGATTTAACATGGTTCCAATAAGATAAAAAAATATATTTGAATGTGATTTTAAACAAAAATGACCAATGCATGCAAATGATTTTTTGGAGAATAATTTGAGCACTAAAAATATCAATATAATTACATGCTTGTACCTCTATCAATCAAGATCGATGCTTAATCTTCAACTATAATCTTGAATAATTTGGTGCTAGTTTTTGCTCATGATAAGACTTGGACACTTGAAAGTGATTTTGAACACAATTGATTAATGCATGCAAGTGATTTTTTGGAGAATAATTTGAGAACTAAAATTATCAATATAATTGCATGCTTGTACCTCTATCAATCAAGATCCATGCTTAGTCTTCAACTTTAATGTTGAATAATTTGGTGCTAACTTTTGCTCATGATAAGACTTGGACACTTGAATTGATACATTATTCTTTAAGTTTTTTCCATACTTTTTGACATGATTATTTGACTTGTACCTTGTCTTCATCAAAACACATTGGATGAAGAGTCTTGACTTCATAAAATAAAATTAATATTTTATTGATAGTGATTCATGAAAAAAAATTGTGTGTCAAATAAAGACAATTTATTAATTAAAATAAAATAGATATTTTATTGTCAGAAAAATTTTAATATATATATATATATATATATATATATATATATATATATATATATATATATATATATATATATATATATATTATATAAAATAATTTTGTGCTTTGAATAAAGATAATTATTAATTAAAATAAAATAAATATTTTTTTTAGTGATCTATAAAAATAATTGACATTTATAATTAAAATAAAATAAATATTTTGTTGATAGTGATATGTAAAATAAAAATTTAACATTTATAATTAAAATTTTATATCTCAAATAATGAAAACTTATTAACTAAAATAGAGTAGATATTTTTTTAATAGTAACCTAGCTATTAGATGAAAAGTTAATTGTGTGTTTGGATGTTAAGCATTATCCAATTTTATAAAATAGTTTTTTAATTATATTAATATTTAAAAATAAATAAATTAATATTTTTTAATAATTTAATTAAATTTATCATAAAAAATAAATGTCAATATTTTATACATTCATACACTATTAAATATTTAATATGATAATCAAATACTATAATTAAGCATTTATATATATTAAAAAAATTAGGAGAAGATAAATAATTAGATAGAAAAGATAAAATAATAAAATAAAAAGAGAAAGAAGAATGAAATGGTGAGTGAAAGAGTGAGAAATAGAAGAAAAAGTGAAAGTTGAAAAAGTATTAAATAGTAATTTGACACTTTGTATTATTTGGTTGAAGTAAGGTAAATTAATTGAGAGATTATTTTTACTATTTTAACATTTTGCAAGTGTAAAAAATTAAAATAAAGAACATTATTGATAATTTGCATAGACGTTCTTTAAATAGATAGTAGTTGATATAGTTTTTTAAAGCACAAGCTAGTATTCATCATGTTCTATTTATAATTTTTTTTTTATATATATATTGAATTACTAATGTTTTTGAATTTTAAGTCTGAAACTGAATCATCTCCAGCTCTTTTATTGCTCCCATCTAGCTTTCATCTCAACCATTTATCTATTTTTTTTAATCTCTTTTTAAAATAATAAATTTTAATTTTTTTTATTAATTTTGAACCATTAGATGAAGATAATAAGGGATGACAGAAGAAAAACGACAATCGGTGATTCATTTTCATTTTGTTTAAATACATTAGTTATTTAATGTATTTAAAAAGTAATTTTTTCTTATAAATAGGACTAGAGAGAATATTAATATGAAATTTAAGATTTCGTGTATTTTTGGATCTTAAATGAAAAGAATTGATTTTTAAAAATTGATTTTAGTTAAAAGTGAGTTGGATGGAAAGTTATATATGTTTATATATATATTTATGTAAAAGTGAGTTAAATAATAAATATTAATGTAAAAATCACATTGAAACTCAAAAGCTACAAATTATAACTTTAAATAAAATCAATGCAAAAGACCAAATCAATTAAAATCAATGTTAAAGACAAAATCAATTATACTTTAAAAAAACCAAACATATCAAAATCATTCCATAATCAACTTTACACCTTTACAATTATTTTTGAATCTTCCAAATTCTAAACCAAACATACAATTTGTTTAAATTACTAAGAAAAGAAAGCTAAAGAAATGATAGTTAAAAGAAAGAAAGTAAGATGGAAGTCTGTAGAAAGTGAGATAATATTTTGATTGTTTGAAAGACATGAAAGTGAAAGGATAAATAAATATATTATTTAAATGACAACAACATCCTATCTAAAAATTTAATATAACTAAATATAAATATAAATATATTCTCATAATACAAATAAAAAATATATGATAAATTAATAAATATAATATAATATTTATGTTATTTTTATAATAAACTTTAAGATAATGTTTTATTAAGTAAATTACTATTTAAAAATATATCTTTTTATATTTTTTATTAAAAAAAACCAAATTTGTTCAAAGAAACACATCAAAATGGAGTTATGTGTTACCTATCAATGGGAATAAGATAGACCAACTAAGAAAGATCTACGACCTAGTCTACATCAATTCAGATTATATTGAAGTTTTTAATAGAAAATATTTAAGTTGTTTTTATAAGTTTATTTAATTAATAAGTTAGGTCACTCTCCATAAATTATTTTTTTTAAATCTATGAGACCGACATATTTAAATAAATATAAATAATTTTATTATTATAATATATTATTTTATACTATAAGTTAAAATACGAAACTAATATTTAATTATTTTGAACAACTTATGAAAATAAGTTTACAAATCTTATGAAAAATATTATACATTATTGTATAAGTTGTTTTCATAAGTCACTACTATGAATATGAGATTTTACATAGGTGTCAATTAGGTATTTTAGTTTAAACTAAGAGGTAAAATAGAATCTCATCGTAAATAGTTGTTTTCTTTTTTAGGACACTTATAACCGAAATAAAAAATGGCTTCGATTTTTAATAGTAACATTTTCAAAATGATGCATGGTTGTTTTTCCTTTCTGTTGGAAATTGTTTCGGACTGCCCCAATCATCCAAATTGGCCCAATCCACCCTTTGGCCAAACGTGTTCTGACCTAGGCACGCGACAGCCTTCCGCGACACGTTTCGGGCAAACAGCAAGTTAGGACCGGGCACGCTGAAGCCGTGTGCTCGGCAACGGCTAGCTCTCCGTGTTTTCTGGCCGCAAATTACGCACAGCCCCTCAAAAGGTGGGGTTGGCCATTACAGATTAGTCCCATAAATAGTCCTCTAGTCTTAGAGGGCAAGGTAATCACATTTCTACCTAAAATCTCTCACTTTTCTATTGTACCTTGTTGTCCAAACACTTACTTTGGCATCGGAGTGCCTTACAGGTACAACCACATTTTTTTCTCTCAACCGTCCCAAAGTTCAAGCCTCACAGTTGCTGGCCACCTGTTCTGCTCGAAAAGATCAGAAATTATTACTGAAGTGAAATATAAGTCCATCCCTTTTGACCTTAGTTAGGACTTGTAATCGAGAAGATAAGTGTTAAGGGATAACTTATCTCCTAGATTGAGATTTTTAATCGAGAAAAAATTTAACGTATCTTCAGTCATTTTTATTGTGTTCTTTATATGTTTAGTTGAACAAAATTTATTTTAAAGCATAAACATTTGTTTTTTATTAATATAGGTATTTATTGAAAACAAAATTATTTGTTCAACAAATAATAAATTGCATCATCTAGAGAAGAATTGCAACCTAATAAGAAAATTTTGAATGGTAATAATTTAAAAAAGAAATAAAATAATATGTTGTTTCCTTTTCAATTTCTTATCATTCACCATTTTCTTTTTTGGTTGCAATTGTTTCGTTAGATGATGTAATTTCTTCTTTGCTAAACAAAATGATTATGCTTTTATGATAAATTAATAACAAAATGCTTATTCTTCAAAATAAATTTCATTTTGTTAAGCTCAAAAATCAAGAGCACATTAAAGTGACAGAAAATACAAAATTTTAAAAACTACCAAAAACTTAATAACAATTATAGCAAGTGTACTAGTCTCATCAAAGTATTAAATAAAATTCATCTTTATAGGGATTGTGAACTTTGATAAAGTAGCGATAGTGCGAAATTAAGTAAATACGAATTGGGAGGGGGGGAGGGGTTTAAGGTTGATTTGGTTCGCAAATAAAATGAGAAAATTAACGGAGTAAAATTCAATAATTAAAGGAGATTAGACCTTATTTCAACTCCCTTACTCATACTTTTTAATTAACTCTGCATCAACTAAATGTATAATATGCTAAAGTATTACGACGAATTAACATGGCCAATGAACCAAATTCCTTGACTTACAACTCACTAATCTACGTAATAATTCCCTAATTCATTAGGCCAATTCAGAGTTAAATTAGGCATTCCAAGTTCGTTAATTAAAATGTCACAACTTATAATTATCTATTCATAGTTAATTACTAAGTTGATTAATTTCCCTAGATCGAATCAGTAAACTTACGATCAATAATTTCTAATCATGTCATATCAGTTCATGCATTCGCCAATACATAAAAAACATTAAAATAAAAAACAATTAAATAATAACAATAACATAAAATAATTCAAATAACATCAAACAACTACATGATCCTACAAGTACAAACAAGTCTGTCTAATAAGACCTAATATAAGAAATCTAGCTACTCATAGTGCATATAACAATTACCATGAGTAATGATGGAGAGAACATGAAAATCAAGAAAAGTAAAGGTCTTCAATGACTTCCAAAATACTCAAAATCATTACTTTGGTACTGTAAGCCATCACTTTCTCTATCGAATTTACAACCCCTTAAAAAGTATTCGAAAAGTCATATTTATAGTAATTTCTGCGTGTTAGAGTGGCACAACATCACCCCCGCGATGGGATGAATCACGTCACGATGTGACATCATCACGGCTACAATATCTTCTTTTTTTCTTCAAAAAAATAAATCCCATTTTCTCCACTCTTAGTAGTTTTTGTTCTATTCTTCATACTTTGGCATGACTTTTGCTCATTATTTCAACGCTTTCATCATAATTTGTTAGTAGAAACCACGTAATAACGACTGCCATCTTTTATCTACGGTTTCCTTAATGACAATGCTAGAGTTAAAAAACGTAAAGCGTTATATATACCTTAGAAAAGCAAAACTGGTTTCCTTTTCCCCTCGGTTAGTGATTCCAGCCAAGGAGAAAAGTAATTTATTTTTCATTTAACAATTAATAAAAAATAAAACAAAATTATTGTTGCGGAAATCCAAACCTGTGACCTTTTATGCTTTACCCTCAACTGAGAGATGCAATCGAGGTGAAATATTATGTATTTTTAATTAAAAAAATAAAATAGGAAGACAGTGGGAGTCAAATCCATGACCTGTTAATCTTTTCCCCTTAGTTTGTTCTTCCAACCGAAGGAAAATATAATTTATTTTTAATTTGAAAACAAAAAAAAGTCTGTTTACAACGAGATTAAAAGTTTGTTAGTAGATGTGAATTTTATCCTAGTGTGGGAACTCTATTAATTATTTTTAGAAAAATTACAACAAAGGTCCTTTAAAATATTTTTTGTAACAAATTGGTCCTTTGCTTTGAGATCTCCTGGGGCATTTGATGTAGTCTATTTGTTTGTCTTTGTCTGAATAACCTTTGATGTCCGAGGCTTTATCTGAAACTCTATCAACCTTTTATCAAACCCATGGCCTGTATCTTTGATTGCTTAATGCGTTGGTTGACTTTCACAATTGTTGCATCTTTATTATGATGAATGTTATATTCTTCTAATATTTTATAGTTGACAATATGTTGCATCTTTATCATGCTGAATATCTTACTCTGCTCTTCATGGTAGACAACATGTTGATGTGATCTTGTACAGTTCTTCACAATTTTTTTTACAATTTTCATCATCAAAACAAAAACATATTACCTGCAAAACTGTGAAGTCAAGACTCTCCATCCAATGTGTTTTGATGAAGATAAAGTGGAAATCAAATGATCATGACAAAAGTTATTTAAAAAGCTTCAAGTGCATTTTATCAATTCAAATTATTCAAGACTCATCATGTGTGAAAGCTAGCATAAAATAATTCAAAACTTTTTTGGATCTTGATTGATTGAGGTAGAAGCATCCAATTATATTGATAACTTAGTGCTCAAAATTCTCCAAATATTCACTTGCATGCATGGTCCAAAATGATTGCATATCAAACTGTTTGTGAACTTAAAATCAATTAATCTAATACAGGAAATCGATTTCCCCTTCTTTTTTCAACATGCATGTCTTTTCAGGAAAGCAGTTTTTAGGCATGGAAATCGATTACCCCATTTATAGAAATCAATTTCCCTCACGAATATTTGAATTTTCAGTTGCAATGTTTTAAAGGAAATCAACTACCCCATATTCCAAAATCGATTTCCTGAGTTGACAGAGCCAATTTTGTCTGTTTTAAAATCTGAACGTTTTCACATTGTCACCTTTTAATTGTCGCATTGTTTCATTGATTCACACACTTTAAAAAGGGTGTTAAGACACTATATATGCTATACATTTTCATATTTGAAAGTCACATCTTCCATTGTAATTCAACATCATATTATTTACTCAAAATTTCAAACAAGTGTTTTTTTCTTGATATTTCATAAACAATTTTCTACATGTATGTTCATAACAGTCCAAAAAATTCATATCATTCTCATAAACACTTGAGTACTATATTGTCATTATAAATTTCTTGTTTGGAAGAGAAGATCAATCATAGTGATTGATATATATATATATATATATATATATATATATATATATATATATATATATATATATATATATATATATATATATATATATATATATATATATATCCATCAACTTTATTTACTCAAATAATTTCCAAATTTGATTGTAATTCCTTGTTGTCCAGGATTGTTGGAAACAAGAGAATAGAAAGGAAATGATTGTTTTCTTGTTCTTCTTGTTTGGTTTGTTCCTTGTTGTCCAGGATTGTTGGAAGTAAGAGAGTTGAGTTTGAGAGGATTTTTCTCATTTCAACTTGGTTGATCACAAGAGGGTTGTTCTTAGTGATTATGTTAGTCTTGTATAAGGTCATAACAATAGTAAAATCTCTTTCATGTTGAAAGGGGACTGGTTTACTCTCGGATTGTGAGGGAACCAAGATACATCCTTGTGTTATTTACTTTTTGCACTTTACCGCTTTCATTTCTTAACATATTCAGAAAAGAAAGAACCAATTATCATAAAACCAGATAAATTTTTAAAGTCCTAATTCACCTCACTCTTAGGCGCACTCTTGAACTTACAGAAAGAAGTTTCCACAATATGGATAAAAACCATAAACCACGAAACAAAGTGGTGATTAGGGCTTTCCTCCTCTTTGCATCTAGCCACTATAGAGTGCGGAGGTTAGTTCCTAATACATCAACATTAAATCAATATTAAACTTGGAGCAGGGAAATGGTATCGATCCTTGGCCATGCACGGTCCCTTGAGATGTCCAATAAAATTTCGAGCATGCCTTCGTAATCTAAACCACTTCCCAAAGAAAGAAACTTGGGACATAAGGCGATGTTGTACCTAATCTTCCAAGCACGACTTCGGGTATAAGCCAATTCCTAGGGAATCCAACTCAGAAACTAAAGCAATAGTAAGTAAATAAAATTATAAAAACGTCATAAAGCAATAACCATGGAATTTATTCTACGACAAACGTTACACGATAGAAGAACATCTTAATATATAAAAAAGCTAAGAGGTTAGGAATCATATTCATCCCCAATAATGGATGGTTTCCCATCCACCATTTCTCAGTTAGGACATATCTGATCTCATAAGAAATGAACTATGGGATGAAAAAATTCCACATGCTGCAAGGGTTTTTCAAAATAAACCTAGAGAATGGAGAAATTATCTTCTACCAACGTCGCATACTCTTTGAATAACTAGAGATGTTCAAGACACATCTTCTGAATGTTGTCTTCAACCTTCTTTCAACCTTTTCGAGACTGGCTCAAAGACAGTTCCAAATTATTTAGTGTCTTGCCAGTGGAATCCAATGTCTGTCTTGCCTCGAGAAAAGCGGCCTCAAGTGTGGATAGTGTCGTCCGACTCTACATCAAGATCTTTGTCCCGACCAACTCTACCTCATATACGCTGAAGAGTACGTGGTGCACGCGACTCCTCAATCTTCCTCCTGTGAGAATCGGTGGGGACTAGTCTATCTGTGCGAATATGTGAATCCTCCATGTCATCTGACCCTACACGAGAGCTCTTTATAGTTGCTCTCTTAGCTCTATTGGTCTGTCTAGAAGCAACCATGTTGTCTCGTCTTCTGGTCTTAACTACAAAGAAATATGAACTACCAAATTTTTTTAAAGTTAAAAAATAAACATGTCTTTATTGAAATTTTTGAAAAATCCAATTACAAATAACCTCTTTTATTAGAATTTTTGAAATATATGATACACACATGTATGCAATTTTTATTGAATTTTTTTAAAAAAATACCGATAAAAACACATTAATTTATTGAATTTTCAAAAACTCCGTATAATTTCATTTAAATTATGGAATTTTACCTAACATTTAAAAAATGTCGTTAAAAACTCATTTTAAAATGTGTGGTATAAATATTAAATTGTCAATAAAATTGCAAATTAAAAAAAAAAAGACTTTATTGTAAAATTGGATAGAAAACTATAAAAATGAGATAAATTTCACCGTTTTTGTGAAAGTCCGAAAGTTAACAAAAGATATTTGATTTTTCCAAAATTTTTAAACAAAATATTATTATGATAAAAAATAATTTTGGAGAACATCAAATTTAAGAAATTTTCATCATAATGTCATGAACAACATAGGAAATTTCCAAAGCCAAATTCACTTGAAAAAAGTAGGCAAGGGGAAAATTGTACACAGTAGTGGCGAGAGCACGTGCACAGTAGCTAGCTATGACCCCAACAAATCGTCTGACAAACCTGCTATTAGAATTTCTCTTTCAGTACGATCTAATTGATGCCACTACTTTCAATTCAACAAAAATCATATTCGCTCTAAATTATTTCCAACAAATTCAAACTAACAAGCTGTTCAATTTTGAATCTGGACTCTGTTTTTTTGAAAAAAAGGCAGTAGTACGTTTTATCAAGATAACAACATGCACCAAGTAAATTGATCGGTTGATTTGAAAAGGGTCGGTGGAAGAAGAAGGTGAGACATTCATAAAAATTCGGTAGCATTGAGATTAATTAATGAGTAAGATGTTAGTGTTACATAATTGATTCAAATTATTATAAATTTAATATATTATTTAACTTTTTTTTTTTCATTTGTTTTAATATCATGTAAAAAAAATTACTCCCTCCGTTTTTTATTATAAGTCGTTTTAGACTTTTCACACAGATTAAGAAAAATAATAATTGTTGTATGAAAATGAGAAATTATGAAGGTTTTTACAAAATTATCCTTCATTAATGACATGTGGAAGATAAATTTATATAATTGAAAAAAGAGAGAATAATAAATATTTAAGGATATAATATGAAAAATAACATTAATTATCTATTGGAATTGCAAAACGACTTATATTTAAATACAAATTTTTTTCCAAAACGACTTATAATAAAAAACGAAGGGAGTATCTTATTGAGTTTGTGTCTTCATTTAAACAAATGACAAATATTTGTATAAAATTTATTTCTAAAGAATTTTATTTATATAAAAACTGTGTTAAGAATTTTAAATTGACAAATATTTGTATAAAACTCATTTCTATATAATTTTTTTATATAAGAATCTTAGATTCTTGTTTTGTGTAAATAAGATGATATTAATCAGAAAACTAAGTATTCTAGAACTTGATTACACTACAAAATGAGAAAATAATTCGAATAAAAAAAAGAAAAAAAGTACCAACTAATAATTAAAATTACGTGAGAAGTAATAACGAATCATCCTTACTAAACTAGTCAAAGTTATAATTGAAATTAGTAATTTCTCCTACTAACGACCACTTCCAAATCAAAATTTTTATACTTCAAACCGTATTATCAACATTCCAAACATCATTCCGAAAGTAAATCTCACTTCGTAATAACCAAATAGACCACGAAGTTGCAAGCCATACAACTCTCAATCTGCCCTCTCTAACTTTCTTTCCTTTACACAATAGGCACTAATTCAAAAAACTCGATAAGCACTCCTCCACTAAACCAACCGGTTTGCCAATCCAAATAGATATTTCGTTCCAAATAATCTTCACCATTTTACAATTAAAAAAAGTATGCTCCCTACTCTTAATGTGATAAATCATTTGTTCTACATATTAATCATTTATCATCTCTTTATATCTTTTCCACTTTTTGATAACGCAAAAAATACACTTAGATTAATATATATAAATTTTTTAAAGATCTTTTTTTCCTTCTTCTTTTTCTCTCTTTTTTAATGTTATAAATTTGTTCTACATATTAATCATTTATCATCTCTATATATCTTTTCCTCATAAAAGTAGAATATACTCTCTTTATTTGTAAATGGGAGTTTAATTACTCCAAATATTTTCACCTATTTCTTCTTGTTTTATCATTTTTTTTAAAGATGTGTTTCCATAATAAAATAAAAAAAGAATGTGGCTCTATGTATTGTGCTAATTAATGTATTTTAAATATTTTAATGATGACAACAAAACAAGAATTAATATATGTCAAACTAATTCTTCTTATACCTATGTAGATGAGAGAGAAAGTCTCTCCCACGTCTCTAGTTTCTTCATCTTTTTCTGGGTTTTTAGGAGGATTCGTCCGCCATCCATGGAGTGGCAACAGGAAAATAGGAAAGGGTTTCAAAATCTCGTAACGAAGTGGGATTCTTTTCCGTTTGGTAGGGTGCAGGGTGGTTCGACGAAGGTTTTCAAGTTGTTTGGGTGCATTGGTGATATGGTGGAGGTGGTCATTCCTCCACGGAGAAATAAGTTGGGAAAGCGTTTTGGGTTTTCAAGCTTCAAGTGGGTAGATGACGTAAGGTTGTTGGTTGGGGAAGCTTGACAACATTTTGATTGACGGTAAGAAGATTCTTGCCAATCAACCGAGATTTATCACAAACAGAGGAAGAGGAGGTATAGGGGTAGGAAATGGTTAGAATATGAGTTTTAACAAGGGAAGGGGTACAAAAGAGAGATGTTCCTTATATCGGCAAGAGGTGCTATGTGGGGTCTAAATCTTTCGCTGATATTATCTTGGAGGGGAAGAAGATTGTTTCTTAGGAGGATGTTTATTCGCTCGAGTTCAATTCATCTTATGAGGTTAGGGACCGATGGAAGAAGGCGTTCATATGTGAGGTTCTATTTCCAGGTGCGTCTTATAATATCCAAACTTACTTAAAAATATAGGGGTTTTTTGTGTTAAAGTACATCCTTTGGGGGTGAATCTTTATCCGTTGGAGGAAATAGAGACATGTATTATTCAGGAATTGATCAGTGAAGGGAGTACATGGTGGAAATAATGGTTTCGATCGATAAGACCTTGGAAGGAGAATGGGGTGGATTCAGAGCGGGTTGTTTGGGTTAGAGTACACGGGGTGCCTTGTCATGCCCAGTGTGTTGAATTTTTTGAACAAATTGCAAATTTTCTTGGAACATATGTTTATGTTGATGAGAACACCTTGACTGGTTGTAGCATGGACATGGCCAGGTTGATGGTTAGAGTGTCATTTAGTTTTAGTCTGAAGGAGTAGTAGGTGGTTACTATTGATGATGTTGATTATTTATTTGTGTTACACGAAGATTCTTACAGCCTTGTGTGTATAGCTAAGAAACAGAGTTCAGTGAAGAGCAAGGATTCCTCATCTCTAGTTTTGAAGATATTTGTTCTATTCCTTAAGGGAGTTCCATTGGAGAGGAAGAGTTCGTGAATTCTTGCACTTCACCGTTCAAAAATGAGGTTGATTTATGGAAACAAAGGGAGGAGGATCGACAAAAAGGGATGGAGGAGTCTGGGAAGAGTTTTCTTGGAGCAGGGAGGATGTTTCAGATGCAAATAGGGAAAAGGTGACAGAGATAGGTATGACTGCCGCTTCTTTTGAGGCAGCTTTATTGGTTGCTTTGGAGGTAAAAAGCTTGAGTCACGTTAGTGGTAAAGGTCAATCTGACTTTTTCACCGAGCCTAGCTTTTTAGGATCTAGAGTTAAGGATACGTTAGAGGCTTCTACAGACCTTTTGGGTACACTTCACGATGATCCACCTTTTCCTGTTGCAAATAAATTAGTTTTTGTTAAAAAGAAGAGAAGAGGGAAAAAGATGAAAATTAAAAATTTTGTTGATTCTGGTGGGCCCTTGAATTAGTTTTTGTCAAGGCCCAAAAGGAAGAATAACTTGCAGACTAAAATTAATAGTCTTTCTATTACAAATGAAATTGAAGGCCCAACTCAGTTTTATTCTTCTAATGCTAACCCTGCTATTGGTTCAAATCAGAGGGACTGTTCTGCTGCGTTTTCCCACAGAGAACATCCAACTGAGTATGAAATTCAGAGATGTAATCATAGGATTTTAGCTAGTTTTGGATCGATTTCAGATGGGAAATTGTGGAATGCAATTGCTAATTTAGGTGTGGTATCAGGTGACTCCAAGAGGGATTTTCAGAAGAAAATAGAAGACATGAATAGAGAGGATGTGAAGAGAAAGGCATGAAGGGAGGTGAATTTAAATTTGTTTAAATGAATGTGGGAATTTTTAACATAAGGGGAGGTGGTAGTAAGATTAAGTGAAAGAGGATTTAAATTTTGTTTTGTTTGAGTCCGACTTTTATGACTGGCAATAGTGGATTTTCCTATTCTAGATTATTTTTTGGTAACTTCTTGATTCTTAAAAGCATATCTTGTTTCTTCAAGGATTTTTGAGATAAGGTTCCCATATGGTAAATGTTTGCCTTCTTTCCTGCTGTCTATCATATATTTGATTACTTATTCTGCCTAATTGATTGTTATTTTGTTTTCTAGTGACCACATAGTTTTTACTTCCATTTGATTTAGGTGATCAAGGGTTCCTTGCCTAGGAAAAAGAGTGTGGGAAATTATATAGTGGATTTATCTTCTTTCTGGATGAATGTGTTTGGTTTCAAATGGGTAAGGTATGCATGAAGAGGGCTTATTCATTAGGGAAGATGCGGTAGTGACAAAATTGAAGTCTTCTCCTGACTTGACGGGGTGGTCTTCACAAGGAAGATTGGAGATTTATCCAAATTATTCTATGGATAGTCTTATGCGGTGGTTCCATTACTTAGATGAAGATTTGAGAAAAACATCTTACTAAGGTGGTGTAAATTTTTGTTGAGGGGGTGCAGAGAAAATTTGAGACTTTGAGTTCTCCTAGAGTTTTGAAAAAGTTGCATTCTTTGAATACTACGGGATCTAATGTATGAACTCTCATGACTGTTCGGTTAGCAAAGTGTTTGAAGAATCTTATTTCTTATTGTTGGTTGTAAACTCATAGGTGAGAATAGGATTCATGATGAACCCTTTTAAATAACAATCATATTAGTGTGCAGAGAAATGAAAGTATCAGATGCAAAAAAGGTTAGAATAGAATAATTATTTATAGTGATACCTTCTGGGCTTTTTGGGCGTGTGGATTGAGATATTTTGATGAGCAGATCATGTTAGACCAAGTTAATGTTGGGTCTTGTCTTACAAATTATTTATCAAAATCCCATCTTTTTTTAAAATAATAAATCAAATGTTTCTGTGGTGTCGTTTTTTTTACCTACAATATCACACGAACTTTTTAATTATCCTAGGAGTAGGAGAGGGGAAAAAGATCTCAAATAAACCCTAGGAGTTTACTAAGTGTGGGTGTCATACCCCAAAATTTGCCCATACCATTTTTTTATATTCAAATTCAAAACAAAGTATAAAGTTCAATAACACCTCCATACAACAAAAATGGGGCGAGTTATGAGTGGCATAAGTTGATTGATTTTGAAAAATTCACGAAGACCAAATTGAGTAAACTTAGAAATTTGAACAATTGGGCCTAAAGTTTAATATATGACCTCATATGGGCCCTCTAAGTGGATTCATAATTTATCATGATTTTATTATTTATTTTATTTTTTATTTTTATAAAAACCAAAGATAAATTAGATAATATGTGAAATAAACTAATTACAATATTGGGCTTAGTTTTTTGGCTGCATTGGAAGTCCAAGCCATGCTGCAAATCGTGAAGTTCAATCCTTAGAGAATCTTGGTCAAAATTAGTAATTTTTCATATGATTGGCAAATCAAACCTCTCCATAATAATCACAAAGATTCACCTCATGAAAGATGACCTAATTTCGTTCACTTATATAAGCATAAGGATGACAGAAGCAAGGGGGATTCGGCAGCCAAAAGTCAGAGACAAGTTCTCTACCTCTAGAATCCTAAATTCCATTGAAAAATCTCAAAGAAAGTGAAACTGGTTTTTCAAGAAAGAGCGTGATTCAAGGTTCCTCAAGGATTCCAATCAATTCCCTAGTCCTTTCTGAACGTGCGCCGATCCTCACCATCGAGTGTGACACTCTGAAGCGCAAGATACAGGTTCAAAAAGTGTCGATATTGCTCAGATTCGAATTCGTACATATGAGCATTTTGCATACTATTTAATTGTTTATGTATGATTATATTGATGTTATGATTGTTCCTGGGCATGTTATTGGTCGTTTAATCGCTTGTATGAGAGACCACCATTGTTAGGTTTTCAAGGTCCTCTATTGGGGATTTTCTGTTACAGGCAAAATTAGGCAAATCTAAGATCATCTTCATGTTCAGGGGGATGAACCCCATCGATTTGGGTTCCTACGATCAATTTCTATTGTGTATGGCGTTATTTTTCACGTGCAGGGTTTATGGCAACGCTCAAGAAACCGTGGCTGAAACAAGTGTGAACCGTGGGCAAAAGCTCCTGTCCATATGAAGAAGACGAAGTCGCGTGTGTGTTTGTTTTTATTTTTCTGGGTAACTAACTTTTATATATTATGTTAGTTGGTTATGTCATTAAACAACGCAGATAAATGGCTCCGTTGGCTGAAGCGAATCACTGGGCATAAGGCAGACCTGGGTTCGATCCCCAGGTAACGTGCGTTTTATTTTTATCTGGTATGTTGGCTTCATGGATCTTGTGTCTCTCTTTCACGAACGTCCACGATGCGCCTCTCAATTCCAGCCATTGGATCGTGGTACCATCCAATCCAACGCATCTGGACGCGCCAATCCACCATGGACCATCATATCTGTGCCACACCAGATTACAAGCTAAGTCCTCCAAATTTTTTATATAATCTTTTATTATTTTGCTCTATATTATATATTTGTTTTATTCTGTATAGTTCTTTTCAAAAATGCTTCTTAATTAAAACTTTCCTCTAAAAATTTCTTTTTTTTTTATAAATACTAAAACAAAAATATTTATTTTAATTATTGTTGAATAATTTTATTTGTTTTAAATTAATTTAATTTTACTAATGGATTAAAAATGTATATTAGAGTTGGACTTTTAATCGAAACCTTATTATTATTTTGATTTAATTAATTAGGTAAAATACCAATAATTAATTAAATTGATTCTATTTTCTTTTTTTTATTATTAAACTTAGTCAATTTATGCCTTAATCAGGGTTTATGACGATCATTCCATACACTGAAGATACTTGCTTTTCTGTGCCTTTTTCAGGGTTACTCTTCGAATACACTCCGACTACGCGCCACATCAAATACGAAGCTAAGTCTTAACCTCTTTTATTTAAATATTTGGTTGCCTTATTTTTTATTAGGGTTTAGTGCCCCGTCAATAGAATTCTTCCTACACTTATACTGCTTCCTGTTATTTTCTATGATCAGAGTCAATGCTTCATACTCAAGGCAAAGCTTTGCCCATCAACCTTCCAATCAAAGCTAAGTATTTTTACCCTTTTCTCGTATTTTTACTTTTGTTACTTTTGTTGATTAGGGTTAACCCTGTTTATGTCTGAACCGATAAATGCACTCACCATTGTTTTTGTTTATTTTTACCTTTTCAGGGTTTATCAATTGCCAAAGCTACGAACATTGGTAACCCTAAACCCGGTCCTCAATTATTACTTATGCCAAACCCTATTAGGGATCCGCTGGTTTCATTGTCCCCTGGTTTCATTGTCCCCTTCCCCATATGGCTATTGTTGTTTCTTTATATTAAACTGCGTGGTTAGTAATTTAGGGAGTGCAACCTTGAATTGAATTAGCCACACTAATTACAAGATAATTTAATCAAATTAATCACGTGATTGATACACCCACGCACACTTTTGGGGTAACCTCTCTGTTGCCTGTTGCCTGCTGCCTTGTTGCCTGTTGCCTTGTGTTTTTGCAGAATAGCCATGTCCCTCGAATACGAGGATACCTCAGCCATGTTGCCTCGATAAATAAAGGTCATGCGACCCTAATGATGCTGCCTTCGATACACTAACATGACCTCGACCCTCGGAAGTTGCCTACGGAAAAGGCTGAGGTATCTTCTGGTTGCCTACGAAAGGCTATTCTGGATCCTTCTCCTTAGACTACCTGCCTCTCTATGGCATGGGTCAGTCTTAGGGCGAATGATAACGCGATGACCCTCCAATCTCCAAACGAAAGGCTTCCTGCCCTCTTATGGCAAGGATTGACCCTTTCATTCTGAAAGGCAAAAAAAGAGACCTATCATCTGAGTTTAAGGTAATGGCCCCTAATTGCCTTGCAATGCTCATCTTTAATATTCTTTCTCACAATTCTTCGAAAACTGGCTACGCTCATTTACGAGCTAAAGTCCACTTTTTTCTTTCATCTACCTTTTTTAAAAAAACAAACGAGCAAGCAAAGCAATTAAGAGCCCATGGAAAACCATGGATGCAAAGGGTGCCTTTCACCTTCCCTTTGCATAAATTACCCCCCGAACTCAGTTTTTTATTTAAAAGGTTTTTTTTCTGTTTCTTTTTGCCTTTCCGAATTTGTTTGGATAAAATAAAAGTCGGTGGCGACTCTTGCTTACCGCGACATTTCGATCGATAAAAAGTCAGTTCACCGTATTACAGAACTGGCGACTCTGCTGGGGAAATACCGATAAAAGAGGGGTTACCTTAAAAGCTTAGGATTCACTTAAATGTTTTCTATTGTTTGTTGTTTGTTTTATTTTTCAGGGGCGTTTTGGGAAAATTGAAGGACGAATCCTATTCCCGGATTCAAGAACACTTAAGATTAGGAGTGGCATAGTCATGGAGACCCCCCTTGTGCATGCTTGGGGTTGGTCAAAATGAAGTTCACACTTGAGTTAGGCCTCCACTGGTTATTGTGTACCTCTTTTGCATGAGAGAGGTTTATGCATGTATCTTTGGGTGCGTCGGAGCTCAAGGACCTTTAGTTACCCTTAACCCATCCTGGCTTTTAGGAACGTAGTGGGAGGGCTATTCTTGGTGCATGCCAAGTTATGGTCGCTACCCGATACTACAGCTCAGATAGGTTTCTTCCTAAAGTATCATTGCGTGGTATGCATGTACCATGTTCGAGGGTGCTTTAGAGGGGACTGACAATTCTGAGTCACTTGGTAGAACCTGTTGCTGGAATCTCCTTATCCATAGAAATACCCTTGGGAAGGACCCCTGATCAGACTCCATGCAAGCCTTAAGCCAAAAATTGTGTGACTTGTGTGACTTGTTTGTGTTTACTACTAACCTTAATTTTCTCGCAGGTTTTGTTGAAAGGACTTGTTTGTCCTTACCATCTTGCACTAAGTCTAACGAACTGCATTCGCATAACATCATGACATCATGACATCATAAGCATAACATGATTAACTAACCCTTTCAAGGATCTTAGGAATTTAGGACGCACAATTTCAGGTGCCCTTATCAAGGATTGAATTCCTATCTAGGGGCAAGAGGATTTATTTTCCTCTGGCCACGTACCTTCTAATTCAGAGACTCAGTACCTAAACAAGGGGCAAGAGGATTTATTTTCCTCTAGCCATGTGCTTTCAAATTCAGAGGGGTCCCGAATCAGAGGCGATGACCCACTCGATATGGTGAGCTTGATTCTCAAAGAAAGACGTTCAAAGATAAAGTTCAGATTTCTTCAGACAAAGACGCGACCAAATCACTTTCTAATGTCGCAAACTAAATTTCCTAACGATCCTTGAACATTGCATCTACATTCATAAACATTGCATAACAGGTTTCCACCACAGGTTTCTTACCACCTTGTTGTTTATTTCAGCATCATGAATCTCGAGCAATCAGTCAAAGACCTTCAGGCTCAGAACGCCCAGTTTCAAGATCTGATCCTGAACCTGTCCAAGGGGCAAGATGAACTGAAAGCACTCCTGACCAAGAAGAAGAAGAAGGGTAAGAAGGCTCTGGGGAAAAAGCTTAGACCGATCTTGCAACTCAGGGATGCTGAACCCTCTGAAGACAGTGATGAGGATGAGCAAGATGATGATGCTAGTATCAAAACTGATGCAAAATGTAACCATGATTCTGCCAAACCCTCTGAAGAAGAAGAGGACTATCACCATGAGGATGAACATCCTGATGACAAATATAAGATGTTAGAAGAGCGTCTGAGAAGCGTGGAAATTCAGAAGGTACCTGGGCTGGATTTTGAAGAGCTTGGACTCGTTCCTGGGGTCGTTATTCCTCCAAAATTCAAAACTCCCTCCTTTGCTAAGTATGATGGAGTCTCCTGTCCTAAACTACACTTGAGGTCTTATGTAAGGAAGATTCAACCTCATACTGCTGATAAGAAGCTTTGGATCCACTTTTTCCAAGAGAGCTTATCTGGAACTCAACTCGAATGGTACTATCAATTGGAGAGTACCCACATCCGTACCTGGGAAGATTTGGTTGTTGCTTTCTACAAGCAATACCAATATAATTCCGATCTCGCACCAACTCGAATGCAACTACAAAACATGTCTATGGGCTCTAATGAAAGTTTCAAGGAGTATGCTCAGAAATGGAGAGATCTAGCTGGAAGAGTCAAACCCTCTCTAGCTGACAGAGAATTGGTCGATATGTTCATGAGTACACTGACTGGTCCTTTTTATAGCCATTTGCTGGGAAGTTCATCATCTGGATTCACTGAACTCATACTGATTGGGGAACGTGTAGAGAGTGGCATTCGAAGTGGTAAGATTCAAGTGGCTGCATCCTCAGGTACTACAAAGAAGCATTTCAATGGGAGGTCAGATTCCAATGCTGTGTATGGGCAGAAAAGGATAAACCATGATCAATCTATTGGGGCAATCCTGAGCTCCACACCGGCGCCTCAACAAGGCTGTCAAAACAAACAAGATACACCAAGACGGCAATTCACAAAGATCAATATGTCGTTAGCTCAAGCTTTACAACATCTGCTAAAGGCAAATTTGGTTACCCTGAGGGATCCTCCTAAGAATCCTAACACCTCTGCTCCTAGCTACAAACCCAACGCAAGATGCGCATATCATTCTAATAGTCCTGGACACGACACAGAGAATTGTTGGCCGCTGAAGAACAAAATTCAAGATATGATCGACGCTGGTGAAATTGAGTTCGACTCTCCTGCAACTCCTAATGTGATCACCGCCCCCATGCCTAATCACAACAAGATTGCTAATGCTGTGGATGGCTAGAAAGATAGACTTTTAGATCATTAGATTTACTTTCGTTTGCAATTTCTTTCCTGTTTATTTAAACATTCGGCTTATGATAGACATTATCTTGTTTTAATAATCATCATCAGTGCATTGCATATGTTTGTCTTGAATAAATTATTTCGCTATCACTCCTTCTAATTTACGTATTTACTTTGCATATGTTTTGTGTTTATTCAACTCCTGCTAAGCTGTAAGCCTTTTGAGGGAGGATGACGAAAACGATACCGCAACCTTATACAGTATGCTTTTGAACGGACTATGTTGACGATGTACAGGCATTGTTTCAATTCCTAAACAGTGGAGATATAAGGATGATAATCCCTCGTCAACCCCTTTGAGCCTAAGAAGTAGAAGTTTCTTTCTTGTACTAATTAAAACCCTTGATCATAACCTGGGGCAGGGTAGTTCTCAGTTAATTCGGCCGTGCATTCTATTTTAAGAGAATCATTCAGTACACCTTTTTAACAAAGGTTTCAATCACAAGCGTTCATCCGCACACATCAAAGAAGTGTTGGAGATGTCAATCAAAAGACAATGATGGTTCATCAATCATCAAACAAGGCAGTCAATATCTTTCAAAAGAAGAAAAAATGAAAAAACATATATACAAAGAAAAGCCTGCTAAGTCAAAAAATTAAAAGATGACTTAGGCAAAAAATCAAGGCATCCCGCTGACTGTAAGCTCAAAATAGACAGTTCAGGCAAAAGTTAGGGATATCAAAAAGATGAAAAAAAAGAAGTCAATAAATTCTTGAACAACTCAAAGTTGTGACTACCAAAAGGAAGAAGTGACTGCCATCTCCAAAGTTCTCTTTGCTTGTGAACCATCATCATTATCAAAGGTGCAAATCCAAAAAGTCTCTTGGAACCTGAATGCATAAGTTGAATTAGCTGAACTTAGGACTAAAGATCATCACGAAGGGGATGGGTACAATCAAATTTTGAGCCTTTATCCTTTGTTTCTTAAACCATGAACCAAGCCACGTTACAACCCTTGAAAGTCCTAATTGAAGCATGGTTAGTTCGAAAGCATACTGTCACCAAAAAGGTATCCTGACTCCTTAGGGTTTACCAAAAATGCTGAGTTGATATTTCATTTTTACAAACATCACGTTGTTACAAATATCATGTTTTTACAAATATCGCGCTTTTACATCTCTTGCTTTAACAAACTCAAGACAAACGTATGCATTGCATCTCATGAATTCATTATTAAACAAATTCTGCTACATAATTTCAAATGTTAACAACAGAAAGAATTTTCACAGGGTACAACTAATGACTAACAGTTATCCCGACAGACAAGATCACTCTAGAAGCAATGTCTCCTGCGTATACAAGGGGCATGGCACGTTTTGCCCAATCAATCTGGGGCAATCAAGTCAAGATTTCGAAAATCTCTCAAATGCCAAACAGTCAAAGGCATACATCCCAAGTGGGTTTCAAACTATTTCCCGATCAATCTGGGGCAATCAAGTCAAGATTCCGAGAATCTCTCAAAGATGCCAAAAACAATCAGGGGCATGCATCCAAATAAATCTGAATCTATCAATCAACATTGGGCATTGTCCTGGGCCTATGATTACGAGGGGCATGACGCCCATAGTGCACGTCTCATAAAGTTCTCGCGAGGCGAATCTTGTCAAAGTCTCTACTAGCGGGGGCAAATCTATGCAAGTCCAAGTTTGACATCTTGACCAATACTCAGCGGTGTGTCCTAATCAAATCCAGGAATGGTAGTTACTATAATATTGGGGGCAATGTTCAAGGCATCCATGCCTTCCCACAGAGCCGAGTTCACAGGATCATATCCCCACAGAGTAATCATTAAAAAGATATCTTCAAATTCTCTCGTCCCGACAAAGATATGGATCCCCAACAGAGTTTACATCTTCAAACCCTGTCATTTCTCCAACACTTTGCTCTTCGCCAACATGGTTTATTAATGTCTTTATTCCCAATCAGGGTACATCAAGTTACTTATCATCCCCAAGCAAGAATCATAAATCCCCAGCTGTATTTCTTCAAGACAAAATCAAACGACAAAATCACAATGATACAGAGATTTATTTTCTCAAGATACTCCAAATAGCATAAATCATTTTCATACATCATGTGTCATAGTAAATTCATACATAACATACATACGCCTCATTGCCTATGCATAACACTTTCATTCATAAACATTACAATACATGCATCACAACATTGCATAAAACTAATGTTCCTTTTTCAGCCTACTTCTACAATCAAATAAACATTGTCTTCTAGATATAGTGCAGAGATAATCAAGTCAAAGATTTAATTCTGACGCTCATTCAAGATGGAGATTTAGTTCTGATACTTAATTTTGGATATCTTCCAAAGATAGCTCAGAGATAATCAACACATATATCTAAATTCTGATACTTAGTTCCGGATATTCTCCAGAGATAGTTCAGAAATGATCAAGACAAAGATTTAGTTCTGACACTTAATTTTGGATATCTTCCAGAGATAGTTCAGCGGTAATCAAGACAGAGATTTAATTTTGACACTTAATTTTGGATATCTTCCAGAGATAGTTCAGAGATAATCAAGACAGAGATTTAATTTTGACACTTAATTTTGGATATCTTCCAGAGATAGTTCAGAGATAATCAAGACAAAGATTTAGTTCTGACACTTAATTTTGGATATCTTCCAGAGATAGTTCAGAGATAATCAAGACAGAGATTTAATTTTGACACTTAATTTTGGGTATCCTCCAAAGATAGTTCAGAGATAATCAAGATAGAGATTTAATTTTGACACTTAATTTTGGGTATCCTCCAAAGATAGTTCAGAGATAATCAAGATAGAGATTTAATTGTGACAATTATTTCGAAGATAGTTCAGAGATAATCAAGACGACGATTTAGTTCTGATACTTAGTTTCGAGTATCCTCCATGAATAGTTCAAAGGATTTAGATCTAATTCAGTCACTACGAACAGTGCTGACACGATCAATCTCCAATAAACCTCCTCTCAAGGCTTCGATGGCATCTTTAAGCCCATCTCCGACAAAAGTCTCTACTTCAGCTAGGGCAAATTTCTTGGTATTCTAGTGTTCAATCATCTTCTACCTTCAGACACCGAGTGGCACACAAATCACTCTACATCTTCAGGTTTAAGATAATTGAACAGGGGCAGCTGTCATACCCCAAAATTTGCCCATACCATTTTTTTATATTCAAATTCAAAACAAAGTATAAAGTTCAATAACACCTCCATACAACAAAAATGGGGCGAGTTATGAGTGGCATAAGTTGATTGATTTTGAAAAATTCACGAAGACCAAATTGAGTAAACTTAGAAATTTGAACAATTGGGCCTAAAGTTTAATATATGACCTCATATGGGCCCTCTAAGTGGATTCATAATTTATCATGATTTTATTATTTATTTTATTTTTTATTTTTATAAAAACCAAAGATAAATTAGATAATATGTGAAATAAACTAATTACAATATTGGGCTTAGTTTTTTGGCTGCATTGGAAGTCCAAGCCATGCTGCAAATCGTGAAGTTCAATCCTTAGAGAATCTTGGTCAAAATTAGTAATTTTTCATATGATTGGCAAATCAAACCTCTCCATAATAATCACAAAGATTCACCTCATGAAAGATGACCTAATTTCGTTCACTTATATAAGCATAAGGATGACAGAAGCAAGGGGGATTCGGCAGCCAAAAGTCAGAGACAAGTTCTCTACCTCTAGAATCCTAAATTCCATTGAAAAATCTCAAAGAAAGTGAAACTGGTTTTTCAAGAAAGAGCGTGATTCAAGGTTCCTCAAGGATTCCAATCAATTCCCTAGTCCTTTCTGAACGTGCGCCGATCCTCACCATCGAGTGTGACACTCTGAAGCGCAAGATACAGGTTCAAAAAGTGTCGATATTGCTCAGATTCGAATTCGTACATATGAGCATTTTGCATACTATTTAATTGTTTATGTATGATTATATTGATGTTATGATTGTTCCTGGGCATGTTATTGGTCGTTTAATCGCTTGTATGAGAGACCACCATTGTTAGGTTTTCAAGGTCCTCTATTGGGGATTTTCTGTTACAGGCAAAATTAGGCAAATCTAAGATCATCTTCATGTTCAGGGGGATGAACCCCATCGATTTGGGTTCCTACGATCAATTTCTATTGTGTATGGCGTTATTTTTCACGTGCAGGGTTTATGGCAACGCTCAAGAAACCGTGGCTGAAACAAGTGTGAACCGTGGGCAAAAGCTCCTGTCCATATGAAGAAGACGAAGTCGCGTGTGTGTTTGTTTTTATTTTTCTGGGTAACTAACTTTTATATATTATGTTAGTTGGTTATGTCATTAAACAACGCAGATAAATGGCTCCGTTGGCTGAAGCGAATCACTGGGCATAAGGCAGACCTGGGTTCGATCCACAGGTAACGTGCGTTTTATTTTTATCTGGTATGTTGGCTTCATGGATCTTGTGTCTCTCTTTCACGAACGTCCACGATGCGCCTCTCAATTCCAGCCATTGGATCGTGGTACCATCCAATCCAACGCATCTGGACGCGCCAATCCACCATGGACCATCATATCTGTGCCACACCAGATTACAAGCTAAGTCCTCCAAATTTTTTATATAATCTTTTATTATTTTGCTCTATATTATATATTTGTTTTATTCTGTATAGTTCTTTTCAAAAATGCTTCTTAATTAAAACTTTCCTCTAAAAATTTCTTTTTTTTTATAAATACTAAAACAAAAATATTTATTTTAATTATTGTTGAATAATTTTATTTGTTTTAAATTAATTTAATTTTACTAATGGATTAAAAATGTATATTAGAGTTGGACTTTTAATCGAAACCTTATTATTATTTTGATTTAATTAATTAGGTAAAATACCAATAATTAATTAAATTGATTCTATTTTCTTTTTTTTATTATTAAACTTAGTCAATTTATGCCTTAATCAGGGTTTATGACGATCATTCCATACACTGAAGATACTTGCTTTTCTGTGCCTTTTTCAGGGTTACTCTTCGAATACACTCCGACTACGCGCCACATCAAATACGAAGCTAAGTCTTAACCTCTTTTATTTAAATATTTGGTTGCCTTATTTTTTATTAGGGTTTAGTGCCCCGTCAATAGAATTCCTCCTACACTTATACTGCTTCCTGTTATTTTCTATGATCAGAGTCAATGCTTCATACTCAAGGCAAAGCTTTGCCCATCAACCTTCCAATCAAAGCTAAGTATTTTTACCCTTTTCTCGTATTTTTACTTTTGTTACTTTTGTTGATTAGGGTTAACCCTGTTTATGTCTGAACCGATAAATGCACTCACCATTGTTTTTGTTTATTTTTACCTTTTCAGGGTTTATCAATTGCCAAAGCTACGAACATTGGTAACCCTAAACCCGGTCCTCAATTATTACTTATGCCAAACCCTATTAGGGATCCGCTGGTTTCATTGTCCCCTGGTTTCATTGTCCCCTTCCCCATATGGCTATTGTTGTTGCTTTATATTAAACTGCGTGGTTAGTAATTTAGGGAGTGCAACCTTGAATTGAATTAGCCACACTAATTACAAGATAATTTAATCAAATTAATCACGTGATTGATACACCCACGCACACTTTTAGGGTAACCTCTCTGTTGCCTGTTGCCTGCTGCCTTGTTGCCTGTTGCCTTGTGTTTTTGCAGAATAGCCATGTCCCTCGAATACGAGGATACCTCAGCCATGTTGCCTCGATAAATAAAGGTCATGCGACCCTAATGATGCTGCCTTCGATACACTAACATGACCTCGACCCTCGGAAGTTGCCTACGGAAAAGGCTGAGGTATCTTCTGGTTGCCTACGAAAAGCTATTCTGGATCCTTCTCCTTAGACTACCTGCCTCTCTATGGCATGGGTCAGTCTTAGGGCGAATGATAACGCGATGACCCTCCAATCTCCAAACGAAAGGCTTCCTGCCCTCTTATGGCAAGGATTGACCCTTTCATTCTGAAAGGCAAAAAAAGAGACCTATCATCTGAGTTTAAGGTAATGGCCCCTAATTGCCTTGCAATGCTCATCTTTAATATTCTTTCTCACAATTCTTCGAAAACTGGCTACGCTCATTTACGAGCTAAAGTCCACTTTTTTCTTTCATCTACCTTTTTTAAAAAAACAAACGAGCAAGCAAAGCAATTAAGAGCCCATGGAAAACCATGGATGCAAAGGGTGCCTTTCACCTTCCCTTTGCATAAATTACCCCCCGAACTCAGTTTTTTATTTAAAAGGTTTTTTTTCTGTTTCTTTTTGCCTTTCCGAATTTGTTTGGATAAAATAAAAGTCGGTGGCGACTCTTGCTTACCGCGACATTTCGATCGATAAAAAGTCAGTTCACCGTATTACAGTGGGGATTCACCTAGACTAGAAATTCTGGAGTCCGGGAGGTCGATTATACATAGGGAAGAGTTTAAGCACCCTACATATTCGTAGTACTCTACGGGAACCTTCTCTGTGTCTATGTGATTGTGTTTGTTGCTTATTATTGGGAAAGTTTCTCCTTTGTGTTAGGAGAAGGAATTGAATTGATTTAAAAGAAGACAGACTGACTATTTTTGGTTTTTTAATAGCTCGCTGAGATTCCTTGTGAACCTCATGCCTACATATCCCTAATGGAAGTCAGAGCTTTTTGTAGTTCGGAGAACTAATTAGGGAAATTAATGATTTTTGGTGCCTTGCTTGAAGCTCAAGGTTGAAGCTTGAATTAAATCTCTGTTTACAGTAAAGAGACATGAAATTATCTTTACAGAGGGGTATTTCTACTATTCCACCACAAACATTTTTAAAGTGACAGAAAAGCTGAATTCATTTCATTAAGAGAGGGAGCCTACTTGGTTGATCAAGTATGACAACCAACATGCCTCTTGAATGAAAGAAGGATTCTCATCCAAATTAGGGAAAGTGTACAAGTCTGGGTTTGTTTTCCTCAGAGCATGCCTTTCAAAGTCCTAAGTGGGAGAATGTTTGAAATTTGAAATTGAAATTTAAATGTTTGTTTGTTTGAATGTGGTGAGATAGGAGAAAGATATCTCTATAGAGATAAGCTATGTCTATCTACTGTATAAAAGATTTGATTTTTAGCTGGCTTGTATGAGTCTCAAGCTTGAGGCTTTTGATTGATTGATTATTTTATTGACTCTGGGAGATAACTCTACTAGGGATTGACTTAAACTAAGAAGTTTTGTGTTGTGTACAAAGCCCAGAATTGAGGCTGACTCTTAATTGGAGAATATATATATATATATATATATATATATATATATATATACATATGTTGGGAAAAACACTCTTTTCTGCCTTGTACAAAGACCAAGGTTGTGGCGGATTTTTTATTGAGGGAATATATCTTTATTGACTGAGATTGGAGGCTAACCCTTTCCAGGGAGTTTACTCAGCTGGGGAAATTATGTTTTAAAAGTTGAGTTTTTGGAAGCTAACCCTTTCCAGGGATTTTACTCTGCTGGAGAGTTTGTCTTTTGAAAGTTCAATTTTTGGAGGCTAACCCTTTCCAAGGATTTTTGGCAGAATGATAACTATTTGAGACTTCTTGTTTAAAGCCCAAGATTAAGGCTGACTCTGATTGAGGATAGACAAATAGGAAACCTAGACTCTGCTAAGGAAAGTTAATAAAGATAAGGGTGACAGAGACTGTCCATGTCTCTCATTCCAAAAGGTATGCTCAATGCTGAGATTGAGACAATCTTGGCTTGTTTAAAAGTCTATTTTGAAGAGTGGAAAGAACTCACCAGGGTAGGCTGAAAGGTGACTAAAGACCTGTTCCTATGTTTATAAGAAACCTGATGGGTCCTTGTATACAAGCTCAAGAGGAAGCTGGAAATGCTTTTAAGAAGCCTGTGGGTCCTTGTACAAAGCCCAAGAGGAGGCTAATCGAGGGTCATCGAGGGTCCTTGTTATAGCACATGAGAAAGCTATGTGGTTTTGAACTTATTTTGGCTCTAAGCAAATGGGTAAGAGGTTTCACCGGGAATAATTCCTCTTGGGTGGATGTGTCCTAGTTTGGGTTCTAAGGCTTTTTCAAGATGTTTCACCGGGAATAATTCATCTTGAGGGTTTGAACTAAAGATCTCTAATTAGGAAAGAGCCTTCACCGGGAAGACATTCTCAATCCTAGGCCATAGTCCTATAATATATATACATATATAGTTTAATTGTCCTAAGGTTTACACTCAGACGTAGTTCTGAACAATATATAAACAGTTTATATTTGACAGTAATTTAAATGAAGACTATAAATGGAAAGCTATAAAGCCTAACCCGGATGAAGTGGAGGCCTTTGAAGATGTATGTACAAAGCCTCACCAGCAATTTTGTTGTTCATTGATAACAGTTGAATATTTATGATAAACAATTAAAGGTTTTTTGAAAACAGAAGAAGTGAAGATGGACATAGGTCACATAGGTATCTGAAGAGTTTCACCGGGAATAATGCCCTTAAAATACCAGAAGAATGTTTTGAAAACAGAAAGAAGATTTTGTAAATACAGTTTTTGAAAACAAACTATGAAAAGAAAAAGGTGTTGGGACTTACACTCTATTAGAGGCCCACTGAAATTGATTTACTGTTTATGAAAAATAGTTGAAAAGAGAAGAGGCGAGGTTCTGTTGTCTGAAAACCTCGATCGTCTGTTTAATTTGAAGTTTGAAAACAATTTTGAATTTTTGACACAAGTCAAATTAAACAAGGTAAAGATAAGATCTATACCTAATTAAGACCTAAATTATTAGGATTTTATCACTAAAGTATTTATGAGAGATTAGGTTTTGAAATTTCAAGGAAAGCATGTATTAATATATATTTTAAAATACTTAAAACACACCATTTTTAACCTAATAAAAATACATGAAATAAATAATATTTTTTGTGCTTTTTTTGTTTTATCATAAAATATATATATTAAATGACAAGTGTGTGAAAAATGAAGTTAAAATGAATTAGTTTGATAGGCTAAATAAATGGTTGAAATTGTGAAGAAATTAAAGAAGAAAAGTGGTAAAAAAATTGGCTTTTGGCCCTAGCAAGGTTCGAACACACGCCCTTATGATCACACCACAAAACATGACCAACTGAGTTGCGCGCTCAGTTTGCTATTCATACACACGTATTTAATTATATTTTAAAACATCCCAGGAGATTCAAATTTCGCGCGCACCATGGTCGTCTTCTTCCTTGAGCTCGAAACAATTTGAATTTCTAACTCTCTGGTTTCTCAACCAAACGTGATGGTGTAAACATGGATTTTGTTCCAAATTTCCTCACGAATCTAGATATGTAAATAATATCTATTTATATTAACTACAACTATCTAATTTCTCAGAAAACACGAAGAACATATGAACCCTAAATTTAAAATTAAATGACGTGCAAGATGAATAAATGAATGATGATAGAGGGTTTTCAATCCTCTGATGATGCTGAACAAACTGGTATCGAGATATATAAGAAAGAGTACTTGAATAAGTGGGTTAGAGTTTTAAAAAATACCTCTGAAAGTGGAGGTCGTGAGGATGATAGAGAACACCTGGGCTCGTATGAATGATCCTAAAAGCTTCCTTGGGACTCAGTGATGCTAGCTGAATACTTATTGTACCTTGAATGCATCAGTATTGTTCTACCCGACCCCTTCTATTTGAGCTCCAAGTGAGAATGGAAAGTAGTGATTCTGTGCTTACAGATATGCTGCGACCATCTGAATAGCTTCACTTCATCCTAAGGAACATGTTTGGATGCTTGGACTTGCTTGACACCTCTTGAATTCTGCTACAGACCTCCAACTGCTCGAGCTTCAAAATGAAAGTGGCTATGGTGTTCCTCCACTTACAGAAGTGATCCAGGTTCTTGGATCACCTCTAATGAACCTCCTTGAGATGTTAGAATGCTTACTTTCCAAAGAAGAGCTCTGGTTTGAAGAAATCGATTCTTCTTGCCAAAGAACTTTGAAAAACCATAAGCATGAGAGAGAGAAGGAGAAAGCAAGGAATTGAGTTGCTTTGGTGTGCTTATTACTGATGAAGGCTCTTCTATTTATAGGCAAATGATGCAGAGCAATTGGATATAGTGAGCTTGCTTAGTGAAGTAAGTTTGGTTTCTTGGTCATGAAGGAATTCAAAGAATATTCCAAGTGCAATGATGAGCTCTTTGATACCACTCCCTACCCATCGGTTTTGGTTGATCTTAGGGGACAATTCTGATGCTGAAGTGAGCTCCAATTGGTTGGGAAGAGATTCCTTTGGTGATTCATCCATTTGCCATAAATTCCCAAATGTAATCATTACATAATCACATGCCTTTGTTTTTGGGAATATTCTTCAATCCTTATTGTCATACCCCAAAATTTGCCCATACTATTTCTCTTATACAAATTCAAATCAATACATAAAGCTCCAAAACACACTCTCCTAAACAAGACTCAAAGAATTAGGGTTTGTCGCTCTGAAGGGAAATCAATGAACCAAAGACTCCAAGGCATCCTATATGGTCTATGATACCCCACACCACCTCCATGACAAATTTCAGGTCTCAACTCAAAAGATTGATTCCTCAATCGCTCAGAAAGTCAACAGTCGACTAAATTGACCTAAAAGTCAGCTGTGGTCAAAACTCCTGATTTTTTTGTCAACATCCTCATATTGAATTATCATTCACCATTTGATCAAGAATTGATCATGGTTCATCAAGAAAAGATCAAAAATCTACAAAACCCTAATTGAGCAGAATGGACTTGTTGGATAAATGGGCCTAAAGTTTTGGATTTCAAGCAAACACATGATTCATAAAAAGGCCCATAAACCATTCCCTAACTATTTTATTTATTTATTTATTAATTTATTTATTTATTATTTTATTATCATGGATTTGATTCACTTAAATATAAATAAAATAAAAAATGAAATAAATAAGGAAATAGTTATAGAATGGATGCTTACTTCTTGATTCAGGCAGCATAAAATCCGATCCTAAAAAATATAATAATAATACGTGAAATTTGAAAGATTGGATTCTCCCTAATCAAATTCCAATCTTTTAATTGATGAAGATTTGATTCTTTATTCCTAACCTAATGCCATCCCTTATAAAAGCCAAGAGAATTCAGAACAATGGGGGATATTTTTTTTTGCCGTAAAAAAAGAGCCTGTTCAACAACTCGTGAAACCGTGAGTCTCGAGGGAGAGGAGGAAATTTTTTGGCCCGATTCACACCAAACAAAGCGCCTCAAACGATTCTTTGGAATTCTCTGAACGTGAATCAGCTTCCATCATCAATCGAAAATCGCAGAAACGTGTTCCCTTGATTCACGCTTTGGTTCAAATTTTTTTTCCAATCTGAATTCATTCATACATACATCATAAATCATGTTTAGATATATATTTGTGTTGAGCATCATGTTTGCAAGCTCCCTATGCCGTTCGATTTACGTTTAGTTGCAGGTACAGAGATACACCATTGATAGGTTTCCAAAGCTTCAAATTGGGAATTTATGATTTAGGAAAAATTAGCCAAAATTGATGGAACCATTGGATTCAGTGGTTGATTTTTAGTCAATCTATATCCTTAGTTTCGATTTAGCATTTGTTCTGTTGAGTTTTGACTTTGCAGGGAGTGAAGGTTTGTTGTGCATTGTACGAAGATGCAAATCCCAGAATTCGGCGAAGAAGAAAAGCACAGGGGGGCCCGCGATCCCTTTCTGTTTTAATTTTAAATCCACGTTTTATTCTAAATATATATTAATGAAGTGATCCTCATTATCAGCGAATGAAAGTGACCTAGTGGTTGAACGTGTGCCTCCAATTCCCTCATCACCCAACACGCGGGTTCGATCCCTGTGGGGATTATTTTTTGTTGTTTAATTTCCAAATCATAGATTTGCTCAACAATCCAGTGCTACACGTTCACGCCGGCTTATGATGCACCCTCGTCTCCAGCCCTTCAGATCCTCAATAAAGCAAGATCCAACGCCCAGGATACTGCATCTACACCATGTACCTTCTGAGTTCAACCACACTGAAGCTAAGCTGAGTCTTTGTTTCTTATTTTTTTATATAACTTTGTTTTTAATTATGTGTTTAGTAAATTATCTTTTATTTGATTTAAATAAATTAAATGGTTAAATTAATTTGATTGTTTAAATGTTTAACTAATTATAAATATCTTGTTAATTGATCAAAATACATATTAGGATTAGATATCTAATTGAAATCTCGATTTTTCTTCTAACATTAAAAATAATCTTTTTGGCTAATAATTATTTTAGGGTAATTAAATTTATTTTATGTTCTAAACCTTGATTTTGCCATGATAACTAATCATTGTTATTAACTGTTGGACCCTAAATCAGGGTTTACGAAGAACGTGCCTACACTGAATCTATTTCTTTTTCTGTGCCTTTTCAGGGTTGTCTTTCCAGGTGCCTTCCGACTACGCGCCTCGTCAAAAGAATGAAGGGTTAATCTCGAGGCTTCCTCCGACTGTCAACCATGTCCGATCAAATCCAAATGCAAAGCTAAGTATTACTTATTTAACTTATTATTAGTTTCTTTATCCTTTATCTTATTAAGGGTTAACCCTAATTGTCCCTGAACTAATAATGCACTCACCCCTTTCTGTTTATTCTTCCTTTTCCAATTTTCAGGGTTTGTCAAATTGTCAAAGCTACGAGTATCGGTAACCCTAAACCATAACCCTGATATTTTCTGTCTTTATTATTACTTATGTCAAACCCTATTAAGGGATCCGCTGGTTACAATTTCCCTCCCCCTTTATTGCTTTATATACTGTGTGGTTAGTAAGTTAGGGAGTGCAAATTTAAACTGGATTAGAGTCACTAACTACAAGATAAATAACTGAATTGAACCACATGATTGATGCACACACGCACTCTTTTGGGGTAACCTCTCTGTTGCCTTGTTGCCTGTTGCCTTTGTGTTTTTTGCAGAATAAGCCATGTCCCTCGAATACGAGGATACCTCAGCCATGCTGCCTCGATAAATAAAGGTCATGCGACCCTAAATGATGCTGCCTTCGATACACAAATATGACCTCGACCCTCGGAAGTTGCCTACGGGAAAGGCTGAGGTATCCTCTGGTTGCCTACAAATAAGGCTTATTCTGATCCTTACCTTAGACTACCTGCCCTTCTATGGCATGGGACAGTCTTATGGCACAGGATGTTTCGACGACCCTTTAACCTCCAAACGAAAGGCTTCCTGCCCTCTTATGGCAAGGACTGACCCTTTCATTCTGAAAGGCTAAAAAGAGACCTATCATCTGAGTTTAAGGTAATTGCCCCTAATTGCCTTGCCATGCTCTATTTTCTATATTCTTTCTCAAAATTCTTCAAAAAACTGGCTACGCTCATTTACGAGCTAAAGTCCATTTTTTCCTATTTCATCTACATTTTCTGAAAACGAGCAAGCAAAGCAATTAAGAGCCCATGGAAAACCATGGATGCAAAGGGTGCCTTACACCTTCCATTTTGCATAAATTACCCCCCGAACTTAGATTTCTTTAAAAGGTTTTTTTCTGTTTCTTTTAGCCTTTCTGAATTTGTTTGGATAAAATAAAAGTCGGTGGCGACTCATGCTTAACCGCGACATTTCGATCGATAAAAAGTCAGTTCACCGTATTACAGAACTGGCGACTCTGCTGGGGATTTTCGATAAAAAGAGGGGTTACCTTAAAAGTTTAGGATCACTTAAATGTTTTCTATTGTTTGCTTTGTTTGCTTTAATTTTGCAGGGCTGTTTTGGGTATTTTGCTGTGTGAAAGATCCTAACCCGGATCTGAGTACCTTAGGTATATGGCATGAGATCAAGGAGACTGCACAGCGTATACTGATGTGGTTGATCTGATGGCCATCGTTAGTGTGACACATTGGTTTGTCCTGGTGTTCCTTGGGATCCGACCTGAGGAAATGCTTGGCTGCCGCGTGGTGTCATTAAGCACTAATTCGCCCTTAGAACCTTAGTCGAACTTGACTTTGGCCTTTTAGAAAGTAGCGAGATGGCTGGCTTTGGTTCCGACTGAAGTTGGTTGATACTCGAAGCTACACTCATATGGACTGGACTTTCAGGACCTTTTCGGTTGGCGATTCGATTGCCGAACTGAGATAAGCGCCTTCGAGAAAGGTCAATGATATGAGCTCCCTAGAACCCGATCTTTATATAGGACAGGTTTGAACCAACTAAACTTCAGGGGGAGGGTACGCACCTCTGGACTACATGCAAGCCTAACCTTAAGGCAAAATCTTGTGACTTGTGTGACTTATGTGACTTGTGCGACTTGCTTGTGTTTGCTACTAACCTTCGTTTCCTCGCAGGTTTTGTTGAAAGAACTTGTTTGTCCTTACTATCTCACACTATGACTAATGAACTGCATTCGCATAACATCATGACATCATGACATCATAAGCATAACATGATCAACTAACCCTTTCAAGGATCTTAGGAATTTAGGGCGCACAATTTCAGGTGCTCTTATCAAGGACTGAATTCCTATCTAGGGGCAAGAGGATTTATTTTCCTCTGGCCACGTGCCTTCCAATTCAGAGACTCGATACCTATCAAGGGGCAAGAGGACTTATTTTCCTCTAGCCATGTACCTTCAAATTCAGAAGTATCCTGAATCAGAGGCGATGACCCACTCGATATGGGGAGCTTGATTCTCAAAGAAAGACGTTCAAAGACAAAGTTCAGATTTCTTCATGCAAAGACGCGACCAAATCATTTTCTAATGTTGCTAACTAAATTTCTAAAGATCCTTGAAAACATTCCATTTGCATTCATAACATCGCATAACAGGGTTCTTACAATAGGTCTCTCATCCTTCCTTGCTGTTTATTTCAGCATCATGAATCTCGAACAATCAGTTAAGGATCTCCAAGCTCAAAACACTGAGTTCCAAGCCTTGATTCTGAATTTGTCCAAGGGGTAAGATGAGCTGAAATCCCTTCTGACTAAGAAGGAAAAGAAGACCAAGAAACCTAAAGGTGTTCTCAATCTGGGAAGAAGGTTCAAAGGCCCTCTCAAAAAGGGTGAAGAAGCTGAAACTCCCAAAGAGGGTAAGAAGACTCGAGTGAAAAAGCTTAGACCGATCTTGCAACTCAGGGATGCTAAAACCTCTGAAGACAGTGATGAGGATGAGCAAGATGATGATGCTTGTATCAAAACCGATGCAAAAAGTAACCACGATTCTGCCAAACTCTTTGAAGAAGAAGAGGACTATTACCATGAGGACGAACATCCCGATGACAAATACAAGATGTTAGAAGAGCGCCTGAGAAGCGTGGAAATTCAGAAGATACCTGGGCTGGATTTTGAAGAGCTTGGACTTGTTCCTGGGGTCGTTATTCCTCCAAAATTCAAAACTCCCGCCTTTGCTAAGTATGACGGAGTCTCTTGTCCTAAACTACACTTGAGGTCTTATGTAAGGAAGATTCAGCCTCACACTGCTGATAAGAGGCTCTGGATCCATTTCTTTCAGGAAAGCTTATCTGGAACTCAACTCGAATGGTACTATCAACTGGAAAGTACCAACATTCATACCTGGGAAGATTTAGTTGTTGCTTTCTATAAACAATACCAATATAATTCCGATCTCGCACCAACTCGCATGCAACTACAAAGCATGTCTATAGGACCTAAGGAAAGTTTCAAGGAGTATGCTCAGAAATGGAGAGACCTAGCTGGAAGAGTCAAACCTTCCTTGGCTGACAGAGAGATGGTAGATATGTTCATGAATACACTGACTGGCCCTTTCTATAGTCATTTGCTGGGAAGTTCATCATCTGGATTCACTGAGCTTATACTGACTGGGGAACGTGTCGAGAATGGCATCCGAAGTGGTAAGATTCAAGTGGCTACATCCTCAAGTACTACAAAGAAGCATTTCAATGGGAGGTCAGATTCTAATGCTGTGTATGGGCAGAAAAGGAAAAACCATGATCAACATATTGGGGCAGTTCTGAGCTCCACACCGGCGCCTCAACAAGGTCGTCAAGACAAACAAGTTACACCCAGACGTCAATTCACAAAGATCAACACGTCGCTAGCTCAAGCTTTACAACATCTGCTAAAGGCAAATTTGATCACCCTGAGGGATCCTCCTAAAAATCCTAACACCTCTGCTCCTAGTTACAAGCCCAACGCAAGGTGCGCATATCATTCTAACAGTCCTGGACATGACACAGAGAATTGTTGGCCATTGAAGAATAAGATCCAAGATATGATCGACGCTGGTGAAATTGAGTTCGACCCTCCTGCAACTCCTAATGTAATCACTGATCCCAACAAGATTGCTAATGCTATGGATGGCTAGAAGGATGAACTTTTTAGATCATTAGATTTACTTTTGTTTGCAATTTCTATTCTGTTTGTTTAAACATTCGACTTATGATAGACATTATCTGTTTTAATAATTATCATCAGTGCATTGCATATGTTTGTCTTGAATACACAATTTCGCTATCACTCATTTTAAATTATGTCTTTACTTTGCATATGTTTTGTGCTAATTCAACTCCTGCTAAAGTTGTATACCTTTTGAGGGAGTATGACGAAAACAATACCGCAACCTCATACAGTATGCTTTTGAACGGACTATGTTGACGATGTACAGGCATTGTTTCAATTCCTAAACAGTGGAGATATAAGGATGTTAATCCCTAGTCAACCCCTTTTGAGCCTAAGAAGTAGAAGTTTCTTTCTTGTACTAATTAAAACCCTTGAGCATAACCTGGGGCAGGGTAGTTCTCAGTTAATTTGGCTGTGCATTCTATTTTAAGAGAATCATTCAGAACACCTTTCAACAAAGGTTTCAATCACAAGCGTTCATCCGCACACATCAAAGAAGTGTTGGAAATGCCAATCAAAAACCAATGATTGATTTCAAATGATTGATTTTAAGGCCTATAACTTCCAAATTCCAAATCTCTCAAATGATTGATTTCTTGAAAAAAGTTGCATTTTAAGATGTTGTTTTATTTTGCAAGATCTACAACTTTCATGTTGGAAGTTTTTTGAGTTGTGTAGGTGAATTTTTGAGTTCCCATAATGCCCTCAAAAACCCTAATTCTTGACTTTTTTATCCTTGATGAATTTTCTTGAATTTATTTGGTCAAATGACTTTAATAATCATATATTGATGATATTGATCCTCAAAAGTCATGGTTTGACTAAAAACCCTAAAAGTCAAAGGTGATCCTATACAGTTGACTTTTTCAGATGAAGTGAAATTTTGGACTTTTGTGATGAATCAAGTTCTCCTCCTCAAATGAGTGATGTGAATGGATTATATTGAGGTAATAGAAATTCTTGAACCATGTTTTGAGTTTTGGATCCATGTCCTGATTAAAAGTCAACTGTCCAGGTAAATTAGGTTAAAAACCCTAATTGTCAACCAGATGAAATTGATGACTGTAGATCTTGAATTGAAGTGTAATGCCCAATGGATAATGTCATATGAACCAATTGAAAATATTTGAACCAATTGATAGATGTCCTGGAGCTTTTTAGGGTTTCCCAAATGTGATCCCTGATTACTGTCCTTGATGCGCTCAAAACCCTATATTGGTGAACTAAGCAAACCTGAGTCCAGATGATTGGGTGTCTAATCAATCATAGGTGAATAGAATGAAGCTTTTTGAGTCCTATGATTGTATTAGAGACTAATCCTTTTATTGATTGAACCTTTGCCTGAGCTTTTTTGTTTCTGAACATCCTCGATTAAGCACCAGATGAACAAGTGACTGTTCTGAGTATCTATTTTGATTCTGAGGAAAAGCCTGAAAGTATGACATCTCAGGGGGGGTCAAAATTAGGGTATGACAGTTTCCAACTAAAGATTCAAGATAACGAAGATGTTGAAAGCATGTTAATTAGTCATGAATAATTTTTGTTAAACTATATTTACTTATATATTTTACTCCACCAATCTCGATAATGTCAGTTTGTAGCAATATCAAGTATTTGATCAATATCAAATTTTGGATCCAACAAAAGTTGAAACAAAAACTACAATTATTTATACTGAAGATGTTGATGATCAAGAAGAAGAATTTGGAGAACAAAGTGAGGCACATGTCGATCATTTGTATTCTTTGTTTCGGGACGGAAAGTATTCTACACACAATGACTCTAAAGATGAAGATCAATATCCATTTCTTTTAAAATATGTATATTGTCCAACTCACCGCATGACAAACTTGTATTTGATTGAAGGTAAGCCATCCTTTGATTTCGGAACAACAATACTATCTCGTTGGAAGATGACTTAAATGGGGGACACAAGTTTCGCAAAACAAATCTGACTGTGTGCGAGCCATTGAAAAATTATATGGAAAACTTAGTTGATTATAATGTAGATCACTCAGATACGCATATGTACATGGTTATTTGTCGCAATGAGCTTTGCATGTTTCGTATGACATCATGTTACAAAAAGAGATGGGATACTTGAGAGATTGGTTATATAGATGCACCTCATAGTTATACAACCACCAATCTTGTATAAAATCATCGTAAACTAAGCTCTCAATTAATATGCCAAGATATTTTTTCCCTTGTGGGCAAGGATCTGTTATTCAAGGTGAGTTGAATAATCTCCCATATTATCACCTGATTCAATTAGACTCCCTCGTAATATAAAGCATGTATTGTGAAGAATAAGGCAGTTAAACATGTATACGGTAATTGGGAAACTTCATACAACGAACTTCAACAATATTTATAAATATGTTCCGAGAACAATGGTAATTATGGACACACTACCAACATATACAAATGAGGGATCTAATCAACGCAGAGGCCCTGTTCTAATTTCAAAAATGGACCCAAATTTAAAATATAAATTTAATTATGATAACTAAAAATAACACATAAAAAATACAGTTATGTATTAATCAATAATATATTTAATTATAATTATTTTGAGTTTTGATCTATCTCAATTTTTGTATGTATTGAGTTTTTATCATGGCCTTTTTTTATTATTGGATTTTTTTTATAACATTTTATTTAGGGTTAAATGGCTTTCACCACCCCCCCCCTATAATAGTAGCGAGATTTGATTTACCCCCTTTTAAAAAAAATTGGATTACCCCCCTGTAATATTTGGGCACCCCCCTAAGCGTGTAAAAACGAGGGTGGTAAATCAAAAAAATATATTTTACAGGGGGAATTTTTCCCTCTTAGGGGGCAAAAGACTTACAATTTTAATATGATAGGGGGGTAATCCAATTTTTTTTTTTAAAAGGGGGGTAAATCAAATCTCGCTACTATTGCAGGGGGTGAAAGCCGTTTAACCCTTTTATTTATTTCAATTACTATTTATGATAAAAAAATTGAACCTTTTGAAAATTGGGGCCTCCCAAAATTTGGGGCCCTGTGCTGTAGCACTTCCTGCGAATGCACAGGGCCGACTTTGAATGGAACATTGTTATACAAAAAATATAAGGGAACTTTACTTATGGAAATGATGTAAGATGGTAATAGTAATATTTTTCCAATTGCTTTTACTCTGCTTAAATGTGAGATTAGCGGTGGTTGGAGTTTCTTTCTCAAGAATTTGAGAACACACGTTGCTCTACAACCCAACCTCTATTTGATTTGAGTCATGCAAACATCTATCTATTGAGAGTGCGTACAATAATCCAAAAAAATGGATGATAAAATCCTCCTTCTGCATAATCCTACTGCATAAGACATGTCACACAAAACTTCATGCGGGAAACCAAAGACAAAAAAAATAGGATAAAAGTTATGAATGCGGGGTATGCTTTAAACCAGTCATCATTCATACACTACTACAAAGAAATAAGATTTTCAATGTCCGTGTTTTAAGATGGATGGATAACATTTCAGTGGACAAGGGCATTTGATCAGGGTCGATGATTGAGTCAAACCTTGTGGAATCAATGAACATTGTTTTTAAAGGCACTTGAAACCTACCCATAATTGCATTGGTGAGAGCAACCTATTATAAGTTGGGAACATTGTTTGCTAACAGAGGTTCAAAATGGAGTTCAGTGTTAGAATTCAGCCACTTGTTTAGTGAAAACTACATGAAGATGATGAAGGAAGAAACTATCAAATCTAACACACGTCTGGTTAAAAGATTTTATCGTAAAAAATGAGGGTGTTCAATGGTACATTACTGGGTCAAACTACACGAAACTAATGAAATTTTCAAGTCTTTTGTCTACCTTGCTCCCTTGTCATTATGACACATTCCAATATTCTCCAGGACGCATTCTTGCATTTATCTGACGTTTACAAGGTTGTAAACTTATTTGGTGTATACAACAAAATGTTCCTGGTGGTAACTAGTGACGAATATTGACATACATATCAAGGGGATGTAATTTTCCACAACAAAAACTATAAGAAGGAAGAAAAAAGGTTGAGCAGATAACACATATATTAGAATCGAAATAGACACGACTAATAAAATGGAAAGAAATTATGGTACATGTTGTCTTATCAGACACACACATATTAGAACCAATTCTAATTAAAAACTAATTATGTTGTTAAATTACTTGCAAACTTCGAATTTAATATTAATGACCATTTTTTATTACAACAAATATAGAACACTAACACAACAAAAACAAAACAAACAACAAATTAAAACACTTAATACTGCAAAATAATCTAATACCACACAATAATCAAAACAATATCACCGCTGCCATAAACAACATTTAAGAACATATTTCTAACATGTATATCATTCTTAATTGGCTACCAACAATACCGGATATCATCATTGTCATCCACAATAGATATGGATGAAACAAGTATGTATATTCTTGATAGAATTGAGATTGAGTTGGGAAGGGTTTATGTTGGTAAAAAAATTCATAGTTACTTACTATGGTGTAAGTGGATTTTGGTGGAGCATATATAGTTGTGTTGTGTAGAAGTTGAAAAATTGGTGGGACCAAAATAAAGGTTAAGAAAAGGAGCAAGGTGAGTGTGAGGCCACGCAGAAGAGGGCCGCACGAGGGTCAAGTCAGCTGAACAGAAGGGCTGTCCATATGACCCACATCTCACCTTTTCTTTTCATTACGATTCCTGCTGTCTCCTCTTCTTTCACCCCACCACCACACTTCACTCACTCTATTATCATCTTCTTTAATTACTACCTACCATGTCTTTTCTTTCTATGCTTTAACCAAATCATCACATTTAATGTTAATAATAACGAAACTTCTTTCAAAAAGTTTCGCTTTCAATGCGTGTGAAGATGAATAGTGGTTCTCTTGTCCAATAATGAAAAGCTACTGATGATTTAGAGAAAGCAACCACACAAAATTAACTTCTTCTTTTCTCTTATGATCACTCATTTTTACTAACCATATGCTTCTTTTTTTTTTATTTGTGTAAAAAAAATTCGCGCATAAGAAGAATTACAATAGATAAAAAAATTCAATGTTATTGGCACTGAACTTAGTAGAGAGGATTACGGTTCGATTCTCACAACTGCAATTGAGAGAGAACTAAACTCATTTGATGTTAGAACTGACCTCCGAACCAGACTATACTAGTGAAAGATATTTCTTAACATTATTTCACTCACGGAAATCAAATAAAACTAATAAATCTTTAATACTACTATTCCTAACTTTAAATCTTGTCTTTATTTGGTGACAAATATTGTCTAGTGTTTTTTCTAAAAATTAAAAGTGAATTAATATTTAATAGATGTGTATAGAGTTTATGTTGTACATTAATTTGAACTTTACTTGTTGGTTGAATAGAAACATTTAACCAAGAATATGTTAGGTATTTAAAGACATAATATTATAAGAAAATAATTGGAAAGTAAATTCAAATTGAAGCTTGATCCTGTCTCATGTTTCCTTAGCACAACAACCATTGTCATGAAAATTGACTAAACATATTCTCATGTTTTATTACTAACCAAATCATCATATCTATTTATTATTAAATAAGTATTCTCTTATGTGTACTAATATTATTTTAAACACTTGATATTATAGGAGTACTCTTCTTTTCAACCTTTCTGCTTTTTGCCTCCTTCAACATGTAGGAAAAAAAATATTTTTTAATTAATTTTTCTTATCATTCAAAAGTTTGGCAGGACCAAGGGAAGGACAATTTCAGTACCCACATGGTTTCTTCCGAAAAAATCTTAAATTAAAGTAAATTTATTTATGCATACTTACAATAATGTAAAAAAAAATAAATTAAAGTTTAAGAAACTTAATAATATTTTAAATTCTAAATTTGGAATCATGTATAAATAATTTGGAATCATTCCGGTACCAACAATTTTTATAATGAAACAGTTTAATCGTTATGAATTTGGTCTCCTATTAGTAGACAGTTGGATTGGTCTCCTATTAATCGTTTATTAAGTTAGATGTCAAACTTCAAAAAAAATCCAAATTATTAATTAAAAAAATATTTCAAATTACTATTTATTATTATCCATGCGAATTAAACATAAGAAGAAAAAAAATCAAATCACCAATAAAAAAAGCAAAAGATAAACATATAGAACACAAATTAATTACTAGTAAGATAGTTCTTGAGAGGAAGAGATCTTTGTGAGAATAAAAAGAAAAATTAATTAATTAATTTATGCACATAATTCTATATAGTACAAAGATAAGATTTTTTTTTTTTTATTTTTTTCTTTTTGCAGACAAAGAAATGACATTAATGTAAGTAATTCAGAAACATAATGTAAGCATCTGAAAAAGAAGATCTATTTAATAATTCTGAAAATTGAAACAGATCTAATCTCATTCACATTTTAGCATCTGCATATGTAGTAATTTAATTTACAACAATGCAAACCCTATAACAAAAACTATAGTAATAACATATAACATAGTACCTTCTTAATTTATGTTACAACCTTATAAAAGACAATAATATCACAATTCCATGAATCTCCTAACTTGTTGAAGCTTCCTTGAATTTCTCAGTGCTCAGAACGTTCATGATAGCATAACAGCATCGCGATACACCGGCGAAGAATGTAGAATTTTGCACGCTGTTTCTTGACCAAGTGACTGCATTTTTGGCCAAAAGATTTGCAAGGATCGCACCCTTCTTGTTCTTGTTGGTGTTGTTGTTGAGTGGTAGTGCTATTTTGGATCCTTGTTTTGTTGATTTCTTTCACTGCCATGAATGATGTTTTTGTTGTGGAACTGGAAATTCCTGATATGGCACCATATAGCAGTGAATCTATGGTAGCTTCAGGTTGCACTATATAGGTGTTTATATATATAGCAATGAAGAGATTTTTTATCTATGGTGGTACTCTTCTAAATCAAGTATGGACTGTTACTATTGAAAATCACCAGTTGTCAGAACCATATCAAAGTAGAATGGGCCTAGGTTGCTATATTTTTTTAATTTACCACTCCTAAATAGTACTAATTTAATTTCTTCCTATGCTGTATTTTTTGGGGTAAGTTAGAAAAAGAAATTCTCATTGTACTACTATTCTATCAAATTGTATTAAATTTTGTTATATGTTGATATGTAAAGTCTACAAAGCCCAAAGACAACAGGTTCAATGATAAAGTGAAAACGGTAGAAGCGCATAAAATAGATAGGTCTTCTTCTTTTTAGAAGCAGACGAAATCACTTAAGGGAATTTTGTTGGCCGTTCAAATCAAGCTGACAATTGATCGTAATCCACGTTTCAACCCACTGACAATTGCTTCTCCTATTAAAGAGGAAAAGCACATCATTTTTTATATATTCAATTTTTTTCTCATTTCCACATCATTTTTACTCTCTTATTGATTTGAGCATTGAAGTGTTAATCTTGCAGTCAATCTCCTCTCCACCACATCGAAAGCTTAAAACCACTGCAGTAAGCTCTACCCCCTCATTTATCGATCAGTTAAATTGTGGCTAAATAAGACTTCATAATAAACAGGGTTGTCTTAAAGGCGTGCAAGAATTCAGAATTTATCAAGGTTAAAACATAATTAAATTGTGGCTGAAAAATATTGTTACGATTAAACTATAATTAATTAGAGTTTATATCTCTTTTAACACGAGTAAACTGTGTTTAACTTAATACTTCTAAAAATATAAGACGGCTCTTATAATATATTTATTGCGTCCGAGACTAAATATGACTCTTTGTTTTTTTTCGTCTAAATTGAAGAATGACTGACTTACACAAAATCTTCAAAAGTTTACAAGGTTTATCCTTGTATATAAAATCTCTTGACCAAATTAGAGATTAAAAAAGTTATAATATTACCATATTTGAAGAGTGAGTAAGAATTATGGGATTAAAAGCTACACCAATGTTTCATTTTCTAACCAATGTCTTACTTAGAGGGATACAACTAGTGGCCCATGAAATGTGAATGCCTCGAATGTGCAATAAGATAGACAGAGATAGTGGAAACTACATATTTATGGTACCTACTTGACCCCTTAAGAATTGTTTTTTGTTATTAAAATCTAGTTGATATAAGCATAATTGAGTTTAACTTTTTCTTCTTGCTAGCTGCATTATTGTTTGTGTGTGGAAACAATGACATGAAATTTCCTTGATCATGTATTGTCCGGGTCATTAGTCACACTTTCAACATAATGTTGTCTAATGCTTGTTCAATTGTTTCATCTTTTGGACATTTTAAGATTCTTCTTCTACTTATTTGAGAACATCAAGTTAAAAAGAGTGAGAAATTTTATGTTTGATTAACTCAATTATAGGTTCATTTGGATGGATATGCTCCTCTTTTATAGCCAATTTTACAATGTCGAAAACATTTTTTTAATATTATTCTAACAATTTAAAATCAGTTGTTTTGTAAAATCAAATGTATAAATTTAATTTCTTTTACAGATGATTTTACATGATAAATTGAGTATAAATTATTCGTTTAAGAGAGAAAAATTATATATTTTACTCTAGTAATCTATATTTAGATTTTAGACGATATGTAAATTATATATTTAGGTTTTGCATTATACATATTTTTGAAACGATACTTCTTTCGATTTTAAATATAAATAATTGTCAAAATGTATTTAATTTAAGTTTAAATTAAATATATTTTAACTTTTTATTTATATTTAAAATAGAAAGAAAAAAAAAAGTAAAGTTGGAAGAGTTTGGTGAATGTGGACACAAGTTGATAACCATACCCCCAATGAAGGAATCTAATGTTTTTGCTAAAGAGATAATGGAGGGGTGAACTTGATAAGAAAGTGAGATACAAAAGTGGAGGATTTGTTTTTGTATGGTGATGGTAATTAGTACTAGTACTTAATTAGTTAGATGTCTTCTTCATAGGACCTATCATGTGTTTATTGTTTAGCTTGATTTGAAGTTGAATAGCCTTTATTAGGTTTGAGGATACATCTTTAATGAGGGGCCTCCAATCTAACTAATATGAGCTTTCTAATCTATTGGTTTGAAAAGATGGATACATTTCCTCTTTAAGGATGATAATTTATGTCCTAAATATGGTTAAAGATAAAGTACAAGGTAATAAACAAAACATTGATACTATTTGCACCCACGTGTACCATTCTTGTGACATCATTATGTCGTTTTAAGTTCTACTAGTACTCACATGTGTGTAGCTTTTGTCAAATTAAGTATCAAAAGGACATAATTCATGCTTTCTTGCTTGTGCATGTGTCATTTCATTACCCTATAAAAAATTAGACGAGTCTTGTATACTTTTTTATTGAAGATAGCTCAAACTCTACCACATATTTTATATGTAATAGTATAGGAAATGAAAGAAGATTTGGAGATATAAAAAAAAAATAACAATATATTCTCCTTATAAGTGTAAAAAGTTTTTAAGGGATGGAGATATAATCACAAAAATAACAATATATTCCTCCTTATAAGTGTAAAAAAATTTTAAGAGATCTAAATGCAACCCAGCTTTAGAGGACAAAGGATGTGTTTGGTTTAAGGATTCGAAAGAGATTCTCAGGAATAGGTTATCTGAGAATAAAAATAAGAAAGTTTGATTCTAGAATTTTTTAATAAAATATGTTTGACATATTATTTGATATTCCTAAAAAAAATGGTAGTTATATTTTTTAATAAAAAAATCATGTAAAATTTCATAGAAATTAACATTCTTGGAACCTTTATGTCTAGGAATAAATTTTTTTCAAACTTTTAACAAACAGCATAACCATTTTCTAAAAATTATTCCTAAAAATGTAATTCTTAAACTTTGAACAAACACCCTAAAAGTTTCATTTCTCCATAGAGGACAATGTTCTTTAAACAAATTCAAATATATATATATATATATATATATATATATATATATATATATATATATATATATATATATATATATATATATATATATATAAGCATTATTACCATATAAGTATTTATGTATAAATTATTTCTATAACACTTTACAAAAATAAAATAAAAATTATAACAAAAGATAAGATAAAAAGAAAATCAATTTATTTGTATTTTAATAATAAATTTTTTCCAATAATTTTTCCAATAAAAAATAAAATAATTTATTAAAATACCACCTTATAAACATGTAATAAATTGTTGCCATAAATTGTTTTAAAATAGTTTCACAAAAATTATGTCACTAGATAAGTTTCTCCAAACAGAATAATTAAATCTACAATTAAATTTAAAATACTCACATATATCAAATATATAAATCTATATAACTCAAAAAGCAATTGATATTTCACTATATCACCTTTTTTCAAATAACTTATAATATTTTCTACTAAATATATACTTGTGAATATCTAAATGATCAAATATTCATAATCCAAAATTTTATACATATGATAATCAATAATATAATTGCACAGCCTTTGTGTATATATGCTATTGATGATCTATACAATCAATTCTACATATGCATCAAGCTGTTGATCAACAAGGCACTGCTTGAGCTTGTTTAATCCTGTGCCCTCTATCTGTCTGACCCTTTGCTTACACACACCCAACACTTTGCCAATGTCTGACAGAGACTTCTCATAGCCATCTTCAATACCAAATCTCAATCTAATTACCTTTCTTTCTTTTGGGTTCAATGTGTCTACGAGGTTACGTACATGGCTCCTCATTAGTTGTTTTGCAACACATACGTCTGGCAATTCAATTGAAGAGTCTGCAGTAATCTCCTGCAGTATGATAAAGTTTGGTCAATTTGGAAACATTCTAATATCAGGTTGCCGATCAAAAATTGCGGACCTGCTTAACGGAAATTTACATCAAAACAATGTGACAAAAACTTGAAATACTTGGACCAGCCCATTTAGGTTGTAGATACTGGCTTGGTTACTAGTATTGTAATATTGGATCGGATAACTCAAGTGAATACACTCGAGTCTAAACACACTCTCAAGAAGAGTGAAAGAACGAAAGAAAAAAACGAGAAAATCTGTGCATTAGTTTTGTTGAAGATCAAGAAGAGTCTAAATACACTCTGAATATGAGTATTAGTTCTGCTCATTTTTTTATTTCTACAAGGCTTTGAATACATTCTTCTACAAGAGGACTTTTTCTGATGAGTATTAGTTGCAACTGTTCAACATTTAAACCAGTTTTACACCGTTTATATCCGGTTCATTATGATTAAAATTGGTTTTGAGAAAAAATGTGGTTAGGTTTTAATAATCACTCAGTAGATGGTTAACTTCAAATTTGGATTGATAATCCAACCAAACCACGATCAGCCCTGATAATCCAACCAAACCATTGACCTCTAAGTCTTTCTTGATAGTTTCTCCTATAGTTATTATTGGTCTTCTTTACTCACTAGCAATTGGGCTATCCTCTATTTCATCTACTCTTAGAGGAGTCTACATACCCAAACCACTTAAGTTGCGACTTAACTATATTTTCTACGACATCTGCCAGGGGAGGAAATAGGACTGGGATTGGGAGGGGTTGACTAATTTGTAAAGGTGAAAAGGTCTGTCAAATTTACAACACTTAAATCAAGTATAAGTGAAACACATAATTAAATTAAGAAAAATATATAAGCATTTGATTTTGAATATTATGTTATCGTAATCTTTATCTATAAAAGGATTTGAGTAATACCAACTCAAAAATGAAATACTATTAGTATTTGTCTTCCAACATAAGGACCTCACTATAGATGTGTGGATCCATGATTGAAAATGGAAGGAAAATTGGTAGCCACGCCCACATGAGAGTATGAGACAACAACTGAAAATAATTAGAAGTGGATTACTATTTCACCTTAATTTTGTCCCTGAAAAAATTGAAAACTGTGTTAGGGGTTGGAGGCTTGGAGCCTTGTAAACTAATGAGTAGTTCCGTCCCAATTGATATATACAGAAGAAAGAAATAGGGAAAATCTCTTTGAATTCAGAATGGTGGTTTCAATGTCCATTTATTTTAGGGGCAAATATGGGTTTTTGCTTCAAAAATGAGGAAACCCGCCCATACCAAGAAGCGCTCCGCTCCCGCGACCCGCTAAACCTTAAACCGCAGCTGCGATCTCAAACTAATATGCGAACTGCTCCTCCTCCATAGCAGAGGGTCGTTGCTCCAGGACGCTATCATGGGATAGCGCCACTCCAGGGCGCTATTGATAACTCTGCTATCAATGAATTTGTATTCTTCACTTTGAGACCCTCACGATCAAATTTGATTTCCAGTGTATGATCCTTTTCTATATTTTTTGGATATGTGTGCCTTCAACTTCATCACAAGTGTATGATCTTTTTCAATATTTTCTGGATGTGTGCCTTCAACTTCATCACAAGTATTTTCTATAGTTTGAGATGCTAGTGGTTTTTGCTTCTGGTTTTGAATTTGAAATACGTCATGGTTTTCTTGTTGTTCATTATCTGGGTCCAGAAAACAATCCCAAATTTATGGTTGGAATTTTTTGAGAATAGCCTTTGCAAAAACTCACCAACAAATATTTGGATTGTTCTTCTTTCAAGAAAACCACCAATCAAGAGCATCTCCTCCCAATGCAAATGCAATAATCCAACAAAGTTTCATCTCTTCACTCATCTTTCTTGAACCAAAATATTACTCTACCTGGATCAACCACCAATAGACGTCCCTTCAATCAAATCTACAGTCATCTTCATGCCAAAATTTCCAGCACACCCATAGAATCTTCATGGATCAGAATTGCTCTGATACCAGTTAACAGAAACCAAGTAATATAGAAGAAGGAAACAGGGAAGGTCCTTGTAATTACAAAATGATATAGTAGAATTTCGCAGGTCTTTATTTACTCTAATACCAAAATGGCCCCTTTGGGGTCAAATTCCAAGATAATAAACTCTCCAATAACTTCTGTTTATTCTAAACATAACTTTTCTTAATAATATAGCACCGAACACTAAATTGCTCCTAATAATATAATAATTGGTAGAAAACTACACATTCTATTTTTCTTAATTCCTTAATGAGAGGTCTAACACAAGCATCCGGAAAGAGGTGCAAATTAAAACGTCAAGACTTGAATGGTCCAACTTCTATAAGGAACATACTATAGTGAAGTGAGTCCAATCAATTACTAGGGGCGTATTTAGTAGGTTTTGTTCATGATTTAATCTAGTTTAGCCAGAGGATCAACCTCAAGCAAGACCAACGTCACATCTCACAAGTCTTAATACCTATATAATGTATATATACAATTTTGTAAGAAACATATTTAAACATATGACTCGGTTCAGTTTACTCTCAAAACACTAAACCAAAAGAATGAGAAATGAAATCAAACCACGTGGTTATGTTGAACTAGTTTATTCAGTTTGTTTGATACTCGTATGTTGTGGGTATTATGTTATGCTTCCCAGGCTTAACCCTTACTGATAGAAAACATGGAGAGATATTTTTCATTTTGATCTAACAACTTTTCATTTTGGAAAGTTAGTTAAAGAAAAGTAGAACTAGTTGCATTTATAGTTGCAACCAGTTACCTGCTGTAGCAGGTGATGGAGCTACAGAAACTGACAGGTGTCAGTGCAGACAGTTACACAATGCTTAGCTTACCACAACTCACTAGCTAGATATACATCTAATACTTACTAAATTTTAGCAATATGATCTAGCATCTCCTTCACACCATTGAAAAGAAATCTTTTGGCCATTGCTGATGGCTCAAGGCTCCTTTCTGTCAGGCACAACAGAATGTAATAACTGCAAATTTTAGGTGATTCTTGCAGGCTATTACATTTTGGCTTTATTAGCAATTACATTTCCTCCAATTTGTTCCAACAGTTATCAGCACAAGCAAAAGGCTCGGAATATCAATACAGACGGTTTTTTCACTGTTTTCAATAGATCTGTAAATGATATTTTGCAGGAAAAATTGATGTTTACTTTAAGGTCGTACCTGGAAAGTTGTGTTCTGGCCTGCCCAAACAGCTCGCTCCATCGAAAGCGGAGTTCTTGTAGAAAATAGCAACAGTTCCAACTTTTCTACTGTAATTTCTACTCTTCTTGCTATTTCTTCTCTGGTAGGGTTATGATTTCCTTCTCTTATGTAAGATTTCTTTGCGTCCGCAACTTTAGCCAAAAGGATGTAGAAAGTCTCCTGAAAATAGCATGTTGGTACCATATTAAAAAAATAGAAAAGATCTTTTTTTTTTTACAAATAACATATTAGGAATAAACTGTGATGCAATAGTAATGTTATTTTATTCTTCATTCATATGCAACAATATCATGAATACTGAGAATTTACATTTCAAAAGGAGGAAAAGAGCTTGAGTTTAGCTAACTAGATTATAAAGAAATGAACTAATTGTTTTTACCGGAATACGAATTGTTTTGGAATGCAGATATATGGCCCTCCTCATTGTTTGCTTTATCCACCAGTAAGCATAAGTACTGAACCGACAACCAGCTTGGGGTTTGTACTTTTCGATACTCCTCATAAGGCCCATACTTCCCTCCTATAACAAATATCACCAATAAAGCAATGTAAAAATTGTAGCTTCTAATCCTGTCATTAATATAATTACTGTAACAGTTCTAAATAAAGGGAAATGCTAACGAGTGCCCCAGAGAGATTCTTTAACTGAAGCTTTTCCCCTACAATTGTGGTTCCGACTTTATCCAAACATTTATTTTGCAGAGTTTTGTTTGTCCAGGTATAATTTAGAACACATACATGGCAAACTAAGTATTAACTACAGATATATGGATTAGAAATGAAATACAAACTGATTTTGGTAGTGAGGGATACCTGCAATAAGTCCTGAAGGTGGAGACCACGCCCCTGATAACTTTTAGCAATGTGCACAACCAGGCGTAAGTTGGCCTGAATCAGCTTATCTTTGCTTTTGTTAGCAGAATGAAGCCGTGCCTGAAGGACGCGGCAGCTTAGGCCTACACCATCTGCCCATTCGGATAAAGTTGGTTCTCTTCCAAACCGAGACTGAAGCTTGACCTTTGTTTCTTTCAATTTAAATAAATCCTGTTGCATGTTCCACATTATGGCAAAAGAAGTTCCTTAATGCATACAAAACACTTCAATGAAATACGGAATTCTTAGTAACACCTGTATCTGAGCAATCAACTGAGACTCTTCATCAAGGTTCAAAAGTTGCTTTATTTCAGGACTCCGTAAGAAAAAGCGCAGAGCATCATTTCCATCAAGCCTTTCTTTTAACTTTTTCTCCATACGTAACCTTTTCTGTACATCAGACTTTTTTATAAAGTACCTTTCTTCGTCAAGAACCTTCGAGTTTGACACTTTTCTCAGTTTAGAATGCCTTTCTTTAAGCCGCGTTGACCTCACGATTTTATTCTTTCCAGTTAAAGAGTCAGCCAAACTTTCATAGGCCAGAATAAATTGCAAATTTTAGGTACTAATCACAACAAAGTTAACACCGTGAATAGATAAATACCAAATCAAAGATGCTAGAACTAACCTATCATCGTCAATTTTAACCAATTTCAACTCTTCAGCTACTGCAGCGGCCTGTTTCGAGGCTGATAGAGCTTGCTTGGCAAGAGAAAGTGCACTCCATTGGAAATCATCCTCTTGCGGCGAAGAAGCCAATCTGAAATAGACAATACAAAATCCATATTAGGGTTTAGCAATTACAACCATAACATTAGCAGGAGTGATTATAACAATTTATCTTACAAGTTCTGTAAATGACAGCGAAGATGCAACTGCCGTTCCAACGACTCATTAACATCGACATTATTGTTTTTCTCATGAACTGACATCACATCCATTACCCTTGTATTTAAGGCTGTCTTGTCTTCTTTATGCATATGAAGTAGAGGTTTATATTCATCGCGATGCTCTTGCAGAAGAACTGAGGTAGGAAAACACTGAGCAGTGAAAGTAGAAGGTAAAGAAGAAACTGCAGGAGGAGCTGTTTGCTCATGAAGCGTCGTAACTGCAAAAATATATAACACATTCTTAATAAAGACATGGAAGAAAGAAAAGAAAAGAAAAGAAAAGAAATGGCAACAAGTTTACCTGAAGGAGAAGGGAGAATTCTAGAAGGAAATGGTGTGGACGGAGAAAACATGGTGTTGGATTTTGCTACTTTGATTATAACGATTCCAAGGAACACGAGAAGGAAGTAGATGAGGATTTGGTTTACGCACTTTATCGCTGAACCTCAACTTCCAAAGAAAATAGATATGATTTCCGTTGGAATCAATTACAATGGAAGTGTGTCGTTAATGGGTCACTGGGTTTGGGTTTACACTCTCGGTTTCAATAGCCCAAATTCAATCAATCGGCCCGGATACTTTTTGTCTGGGCTCAATTTTCCAATTGTTTTTGTGAATTTTTGTAGAAACTTCAAAATGTCTCTCATATCGTTTGGATTTGAAAATTTGGACGCATTTATTATACAACAAATTACTTGATCAGAGTGACACTATTTTTTGCCAAAAATATTTTTGAATTTTAATCTCTAAATTAACCTTGTCTCATTTTGTTGTGTTACTTTATAATAGGGAAAAAAGGTTTTAGATTCCAATATTTGGATTAACACCATAATAGTATTTTACACTATTAAACCATAAATTAAAAGAAAATTGACATTTTTAATGAACATTATATTACAAGTCATATATAAATCAATTACACAAAAAATTACATATCTGTCGTTCAATAATAAAATCAAAATAGAAGAACTACGACATATATCAAAATGTCAAAATATCAAATTATAGGAATTGTGGAGTCTTTAGGTATACCTTATATATATATATATATATATATATATATATATATATATATATATATATATATATATATATATATATATATATATATATATATATATATATATATATATATATATATTGCCGCAAGACTTGTTCAGATAGATGGAGTACATAAATCGAAACCCAAGATTAATCATCAAGAGTAAAAGAATATCACTTCCAAGGGATGACCTCACAATGATCGACATATGACATAAAGCAAATATCGTCCGACATGACGCGGTCAAACACAACTCAAAACGGCTCGATTACTTGATTCTCTCTGAGTAGGATGATTAAGCACACACGTAACAAAGCCTCATAGTAGTCTTCCACATATGCCCGTCCGGCAAAATGTGAAAAATGTTGGTGGATTCATGCATATAAAATGATTCAGATAAAATAGTAACGATGTAGCACAAGCATTATGAAATTAATATCAATAAGGGAGAAAAAACATTATCGTAAATAAACAATTGTTTTCTGTCAACTGTCTCATCTTCTATAAGCTACCTTCAACTAACTTGAATTAGAGGTACATCAAACAAGAATCCCCCAGTTATACTTGATAATCCTCTCCAAGTCAATGAAGTATATAAGGTTGGTAACATCGACATTGATCACACTTTTGTCCATAAATATGGAAGTGCTGACCAAAATCATGAGGTATGTCCTTAATGCAAATGTTATATGATATGCAATATGCGCATCAGCATCCACAGTTGTAGTTAGGCGGTTCTCATATAGATCCACTAGGAATGAAAATCTAGCATGACATCCTCTGTTATCCTTTATCTCCTATTAGGCTTTCCCCGAGTCATACATCCTTCAGATAATCTGGGACATATAATAGTTTTCCCCCTCTAAACAACAACGATTATCACTCATGGTCAAGGTCCATAAAATTAGTGCTTTGGGCGAAGAATAGATTAGGTTTCATCGATGGAACCCTAATTGCGCTAATCACATATAATCGAACATCCAGGGCATAGGATCGTTGTAATACCATGGTCATGACCTGAATTACAAATCATGGTTATGTATAGAGTGTTCTTTGGATGGAGACTGCTTAAAAATATATAGTAATATCTCTAAGATCTTTATCACTAATATGTTTTGTATCTCGAATTTGCAAGAATAGATCTATTCTCTAATGCAAGAGGATCAGTCCATCACACAATTGTCCCCGCCGTCAAGATATTATGGCAAGAGCTATAAAATGCATGTCCCATCACAACTTGCAATTGTATTGTCCAGTACTCTTGTCTCCTTTTCCTTCTATCAAACTTTATCGCGACAATGACCATGTCATTCGATTTATCAAAGGCCTCAACGAGAAATACGCTCCTCTCATCAACAAGGTGTTCTCGATGCTAATTCAACGAGAGTGTCTGCATATTACCTCCATTGATGACGATAAGCTCGTATCTCACATCCATAAACCTCCGCACAAAGTGTATTCCCTATATATTCCTGCAAAGTCCTTTTCTATTGATCTTGGAAAAGGAATAAAAATCTCCTTGTATTGCCTCAAGCTCGGCCATTCTATAGACATATGCTTCATGAAGCATGCACTCTCTTTGTATCTTAAGAAGATGAACCTTGCACAAGCATTTGTCATCAATGAACTCAAAACTAACTTTGTTATCTTTTGAGAATTTAGAAACTGATGATAGATTTCTTGTAATGCAAGGCGCAAGAGGAATACCATTAAGTGCAAGAGAGTGTGGAGGAAAAGATTATGAATAAACATAAGATGAACCTACTCAATTTATGATTAAAAACTGATCATTAGCTACAATGACATGACGCTACCTGAATAATGTTTATTGGTATGCAAGTAAGAAAGATTATATATGAGGTAATGTGAACCACCTGAATGAGTAAACTAGACTTGGCTTTCAAAATCTCTAGGCATGGAGTAGTCATGAGCACTTGACATCATGACCAATGCTTAAGAATCATATGTAAATGCTTCAAGTTTATCAGTAGAGGCCTTCGAAAATTCTAGTGTTTTGCCTTGTGCTAGCATAGGACTGAAACTCTCATCAAACTTATGTCAGCAATCTACAACAATAAGACCATATTTCTCCAAAAATGGCATGTAGGTCTTTTCCAAGTGACCAGAGACATTTACCCTGACCTCTACCACGCTACATCTGTCCCCAACCTTTACTGCGAGAGAAATTGTTACGCACACTACCTATTTGATGATTTGCATGCGCTACATTTGCTGAAACAGATGACACAACCAATTCTTGACAAAATTTATCAAGCTGAGACTCGTAAACATAAAGTAGAGCTTCCACGTCATAGAGAGATCAAGGATCAGTTGTGCCATACCTTTACATGACAAATGGATTATATTCCTCTTGAAGTCTATCAAGAATAGAATCAATTTGATCTTGTTCATAAACAATATCTCCAACTACAAGCAACGAATTTGCGATAGCTTTAACACGAAGAACATAGTCAGCAATTTAACTATTGTTTTTTTTTTGGATTTGAGTTCAACACAAAGTTGACATGTGCATGCTTTCATGCGTGCATTAAAGTACTTGTGAATTTTATCTCAAACTTCGAATGCATGCTTATATGAGAAGATACAAGGTAGCACGAATTTTGAGATGGTAGTTAGAAGCCATATGAAAATAGCTTGATTTTGCAAAATCCATTCTTCATACTTATTTTAGTTTAATCTTGTGTAGTCTTGAACTTTTAAGAAATACGAGGATTCACTACTACTTTGTGCACTCTTTGGACGTGAATGACTCTCTTCACTTGTTGATTCCACAACAGATAGTTGTTCTCCTGCAATTTTATTGAGAGTTTAGATCTGAAATAATGTGAAGAACATGAATCAGAAACATTAATCACAAAGCTCTGAGAATTCTGGATCATACTACCGATTGGTGCAGCTTGAGCAATATGACTATGCCATGACGACTCAAGGAAGAAGATGAAGTAGTTATGTAACTAAATGTAACTCAATTCATTTAGAGTAGTTAGAGAGTGGAAGGAATCGATTAGCTGAAGGATACTATGCTAGAAATGTAGTTCTGAATTTCATATTTCACTCATTGATTTCTCAAGTATTATAATGCCATAGGCTTTTATTATTTATAGAGATGCATGAATGGTTGCTCAGCTAATTTCATACATACATGCTACTATATTCCGCTAATGCTATTTTAATGTAATGCTTTTGTTTCTTGCAACACAAGCTTCTCTTCTAATATTGAATAAGAATAATCTCACTGTAATAGAAACAATCTAAGGCATTATAAATAAAATTTTCAAATTTATTTGATTGTGTTGTATGCCAACATGTTAATGAGGGTTGAGTTGAGCTACTTCTTAATATGATCACTCGGTGTAATCTTGTTGACATTCACACCATACGATGGTTTTCCATTTGGAGAAAAAAAATTCAGATTGTTGTCAATGTTATGGATCACATCACAAACCTCTTTGAATATAACTGTAACAGAATTATAATTCATATAAATAAGATAGGTATAGGCTCAATGGTTTTAACATCTAAATTACATTTATAAAATAAATGAGATTAAAGGTAAAATAAAATAAATGAAATTTTACACCATCATCGAATATAATTTTATCTTTTATTTCACGATGTATTTTTCTTTCTCAAAACAAACATATCCAATTTTATATATAAAAAAAATCAGCAAAATAAAAGTTGTCTAAACTCAACTTCAAGCTCAAATCTTGATTAAATTTATCTTTGTTAAATTAAATAAGTTTGCATTATTTTATCTAATTACTATTGAGTTTAAGTATTTTGTTATGATTGTCTTAAAAGTTATTACATAATAGCAATGACATTTTATTATGATTCAATGTCATTTTTGATTTTAACTTGTCAAAACCTTCAATTTATTTTTAAATAAATTTAGTGGTGTGTAAAAGTGGCTCACAAGTGAATCATTTATTTGATGGTTAGCTTATTTTATATACAAAAGCTATTTTTCTTTTCATTCTAAAAGTGTGGTTGCTTGGTTATTAAATAATATTTTTTGCTAGTATACTTCTGGAATTATTATTTTTAAGAATAATATTCCCACATGTGTCTGGATAAAAATTAAATTTTTTGAAAAAATTTACAAATTTATTTAATTTAAAAATTATAAAAAATAAAAATAGTAATAATAGTGGTAAAAAGTTATTGGTAGTTGAATTTATTCATATGAGAAGGTTGCATTCTCGCCCTTTAAACAATATTTCTAAGAATTAAAAAAAACATGAATAATTTTTAAATATTTGAAACAAATATAAGATTATTGCATTTCCATTATCATATCTTATTTCATCATTGAAGCAAAGGCACCCGAAACAATGCACCAGGACACTTGTTAGCATTTTTCACATTTTAATAATGCAAGAACATGAGAACATGTCTATGTTTCCTCACCAGCACTGTCCTATCTCTCGCCCCTGCATTTCATTCAACCTATGAAGTCATTATCCATCCAATTAATCACCAATATTTCGTTCAACTATGAGGTTATTATCCATCCAATCATCAATTTTTTAACATGACTGGTCAAAATATACTCTTTTCATTTTCCTCAACATCTTGCAATATATAACTACTGTCCAAACATAGCCACACAAAAAAAAATAAATAACTCTATTTTGGCACGCAATCCTTAATTCCATTGCTAAACTAGGGGTTGCTTGAAACATAGATTTTGCATGATAAATAGATTTTGCATGATAAAATAACCTTCCTTTCCATTTGAAAAATTGGTTGCGGGGAGAATAGTTTCCTTTGCTTTCTTTAATTATCATTCACTTCATTTTAAAAAAAGAAACATGATTTCAATTTGAAGAAATCATAATTTCACATATTTTGGTCAAGGAGGACTTGAAACAGCTGAGCCAAGGGTTAAAACGTGTTAAAGTATCATATTTGGCGAGCCAATCTACTTTAAAGTCTAAAACTTTATGTAAAACCCTTTGATTTCTTTAACATTCCATCCAAAATGCCACAGGGATGCATCCCTATCAGCACACCCAAATTTATACTAAAATTATTAAAAGAAGAAAATCAAATTAATTAATTAACATGATTGACATTAACACTTACTGCATTGAAGAAATCACACTTTAGACGCAGTCACACAATCTGAAATATGTACCATAGGATCAAAATTGAACAGTTCATATTCCAACTTTGGTAAATTGGGTCTAAAATGCAAAGTTGGTAATGAGAACTGTTCGATGTTGATCCAGGGTTCACACCGATTGCATGAAAGTAGTGAATTCCTAAATCCAGATAGATGTGGAGATGTATAAGTTAAATCCTGAGCAATGACAGTGTACGGATTCATAATGGATCATCCGAATCCCTAATTCTTGCTCCCAAAACTCCACCATCTTTTCTTTTTTCTCGACTCATCTGAAGGTATATCTGGATCATTGCGTATAATATATACATGATTAGGCAACAAGTATCATACAAAAATTCAATTTCGATTAAAATTATTTTCTTACATAAAAACTTGTTTTGATTTAGTCTAGTGATTGAAATCATTAACAAGTTCTTTTCTAAAATGCAAAATTTGTAAATGTACCTCCTTGAGGGTAGATGGAATTGTAATGCACCTCTGCCCAAAAACTCAGAAAAATCACTGCAATAAACAGAACATATTAGCCAAGTTCATTGTATTATATGATTCAACAAAACACAAATAGCTTAAACAATTTCTGAAGTCGTATTTTGGATTTACATAACAATAGAAACATATACGAAAGCAACACAATCGCCACGTGATATAATAAATCCACTCTTCATATCCGTCACAAATAAAACAAACCTCCTTTTGGCTTCTCAAAATGAGGAAGTATCTCTATGCAACAGGTGTCTTTGAAAGAAGTCATGACAAATATTCTCACTCCATACTGAAAGAAAAACAAAAGAAAAATTCTCACACCATAAATAAAAAGATATATCATGCCATTATAACAAAACTTAATAGTAATCATCAACCGTTGAAAACGTGATTCATGTAGAACGGAAAAATGGGAGGGAGGGTTAACAAACCTTACCACACAACTAATTCTAAAAATTGATAAACCCACACTTTAAATTCATAACTTATTTTTTTCGATATTATAAGCCTGCATATAAGACTCTATCTGCGAAATATGAAGGTATCACAGCAAAAACTATCCGTGAAATACTTTGTTTTGTGGTAAATTAAAGAATCATTGAACATGCGCTACAAAAAAATTGTGGAGAGTACTTAGGTAGTAAAAGTCATACCGAGTCTGCAGCAGCTTGGAGAGTGACATGATCGCCCCATTCTCCACTCCTAGTTGAGTTTACAATAAAATGTGATTAGAACAAAAATCAAGAAACATACAGAAAGAAAAAGAGAGAGATCTTTACTTTGACATCTTGTCCAAATAGTCACCATATTCCATGGGAACATATCCATCATAAATCTCCGGATTAGATTTGAGCTGATTAAAAACACGACTCAACAATCAGAACTGATGAATAATTTCGCAAAAGCAGAGCAGGTATTATATTCCAGACAACCAAAAAAATGATAATCAATTAAACGACAAACCTGGCTGACAACTTGTCTCCTCACAAACTTGTGGTGCTCGGGGGCATGATACAGTTGATCTGACAGTGCACGGAACTGCAAAGAAATGAAAATAAAAGTGATTTCATGATATTTACTCTATATGCTCATCCAATGAACAATAAGAAGAAATGTGATACTAAGGAGCTAAAGTGGAGGAGGAAAGATAGGAAACAACAAATTCCTATTTCCATAGACTCCAAAACTAACTTAGAATAAGGACAAACTAACTACAAAGCCAAATTTATATCTAGAAGACCTTCAGATCACATAATGATAATTGATATTTCTCTATCCTGATTCAGAGCTTACGAAATCTATTTGTCATGTGGATTGTCAAAAAAATGAAAACGAGTGAACATTAGAAGCAACGAACCTGGCAATTGCCATCACCGTGCACCTTGTTCTCCACAAAGTCATATAGTTGCAATCTGTTCAAAAGAAAATGCACGTTATGAAGAATTCTTTCCATCAACCTAACGTATTTACAAATCGAAAAGGGACAAAATAACCCAAAAAGAAACCCATCGGTGACAATATTTCAAGATTGAATATAGTCCAAAGAAACAAAAACGGAAAAATATAACAAAAACTAGCAAATATTTAGTTACTGGACTAAAACAATCTTACCAGCAATTATACTTAAAGAAAGAAAAATGTTTAAGACTAATACCTATCCAGAAGCCTTTGATGATCCGATGTAGCTTCATCAATTGAAGGAATTTCTCCATTAATTTTCGGAACATGCTACACAGTTAATGGAATGCAAGTTAAGGACCACAGTACAATGCATTTGTCATATAAGTGGTCAAAATAAATGAATGATCATGCCAAAACCCCACAACATGTGAAAGGCTGTAGGTTTAAAACATGAGGATAAATTTCATCAGAGAAAAAGGAAAAACAACAACATAACTTATAAAAATAGGTGCTTGAGAAACCATAGTGTAAGTAAGCAAACTAAGAATCTCAGTATCTATTTTGTTATGCTTCCCAAATCAATTATCGCTGTGTATCAGTGTAAAGTTAATTCAAAGTTCATGAAAACCAATGATCGCTGTCTGGCAAAATGTTTCAACAACCACAATTTAAATTTATAAAAAATGATTTACTGTAAATACTAAATACCAATTAATATACATATATTTTTTAATTAGCAAATGATATATATAAGGAAAAAATGAAAGCAGAGGTTAGTACAGCCCAATTAGAAAGTGAAATAAGATGACACATTGACACCAACCAAACCAACCGGTCATACCCTACTACTCTCTATGGAAAGTTATCACTAGGTTCACATAAATATAACATGACGAATTATCTGCTTAGTACATACATGGTTGTTTATTAAAGGTCATAAGTATATCTATTTATTGCTTTGATAGCTGATTTAGAAATCAGTCTACATGAGCAGATGAGGACATACCGGAATAGGTATCATTTGACTCAATCTCTTCCCTACTTCATTGTCAAGTGGATAATTGTCGGTAACCTCCAATGAATATTCCTCTGTTTCAGGAGGACTAGAACATGAACTTTCTTCATCACCAACTCCTTCTTGGGCATAATCATGGCCTGTATGTTTAAAATACTTGATTGAATAAACAAACATATAGTTAAAAGATAAATCCAATAAATAATCAAGAAAAAGCTGTGAGCCTTAACAATACCTTCTGAACAATAATTAACCATTGAAGAATCATGCCAATCATATGCTGGCTCGGTTTCATTAACATGATGAAACTGATTTTCATCTGTCTGTAAATACCTTGAAGACTCAGCAATCTCTAGCTGTGAAAACTCTTCTTGAAGAGCACGAGCAATGATCTCATCATTCTCTACATGGTTACATTCGTTATCATAATTATTATGGAAGTAGTGTCCATTATAGATGTCGCCATTATCTTGTTGAACTATATTGTCATAGTAATTCAAATTATAACCGGGGTCACCGTCAAGAAGATTAAGACCCCACTGATAAACATCTGAATGCTCATATAAAACCATCTTTAAGAATTTGAAACCTTTTGGGTAATGCAGAAATGATGCCAAATCAGAAATAATATACCTGTACAAATAAACTGTGGCTTAAGAGCTTGAAGCATACAATAGAACAAAGTCAAACTAAGTCAGACCACAAACAACTAGTCAAGAAGAACAGACAACATGAAATAAATTATCAGACCAGATACTGTTTTTCAATGTGCAACATTAATGTAGACCTAATTTGGAGGTGTGCATGTAAATCAAAGGATGCAAATCCTCAACAATAGAGGAAAAATAACTGTTAAAAAGTAATAACAATTTGGACAAGTAAAACTCGTCATATAAACAAAACACGCAATACCTAATATATTATTTAATACATGAATCATTGACAGTTTAACTTTTAACATTTCTGAAAATTGAAAATTTGAAAAACAAAATGTTCATCCACATTAAATCGGACTAGTTGAGAATCTCAGTTAAGAGTCACCTATGAAGCACAGACACCCCAAACACGACATCAACATCATGAGGATTCAGTTGTATTAGAATTTTAAAAAACAGTCTACAATCGCAACACGACATCATAGATTTTGATGTTTCCACGATCACATCACGACATAATTAAGGTGGCCCATATGTGACTATGACCGCAATCGCAATTTAAAACATACACTCTTCCCAGCCTCCCAACCAGCATATTTCCCCTTATAAAAACCAAACTAAAGTAAGCATTCCCCACGTTGAACTCCATGAATAATATATAATCTAACTAGGACCCTTTCACATATACAAATACTAATTTAAATTCATAAAAGTATATACTAACACCTTTCAAACACATTACAATAATATTATTATATCATCATCAAAGAAAACATGTACTAACTAACACATCACAATACTCTGCATTTTTTTGAGATCAAATAACTATTACCATCTAGACCTTGAAATTGTTGATGAGATTCCAAATTTGAAAACCGCACAAAGTAATTCAATTCAATTACATGCAGAAAAGAAACAAAGCAATGGAAATGAATAAACGGAAGAAAGAGTGAGGAATTAGACGGACCTTGGATTGAGCGGAGGGAGAGGAAGAAGAGGAAAGGGTGGGGGGTTGTTGTGGAGAAATCAGTGTTGTAGCAGAGAAGGTACAATTGCAATAGATGACGACGATGGATGCATTCAATTGAAATTAATTAATATTTCTCATATCAAGAAATTCAATTTGGAAATTATTATTATTATTATTTTAGAAATTAGAAGGACTTGAATGAATGAATGTACTATTGATCATCACGCGCTTTATATACGATTCGCCACGCCGTGAAATGGTTTGTTCGTTTGTTTTATGTGGTGGGGATTGTATTTTAACCGCACTAGTCCTACCAATTCTACAACGAGGTGCCTGTTATAATTTCATTTTTATTTTTTGATAAAAAGAGATTATCACAAAAAAAAATTAAAGAAACAAGAAAAACTAGAAAACCCTATAATGGGTGAGAGTTTAACAACTATAAAAAAAAAAATAGTTGATCTTAGGATAGACATTCTTTAGGATAGACATTGAACGAACTATAAATAAATGATCTAATTTCATAAAAAATAAAAATGTTTGATAATAATGGTCTTGATCAAGGTAGTCAGACTCGAGATCCTACCCAAGATCGTATGGGCATAACAAAATCGTAAATCGGAGGATCGTAACACGGATCGTAAGATCCTACAAAATTTAGAAATTTATGTATATTGCATATAGATTCATGATAGGCATATGAAGAAACATAATTTAGATGAAAAAACTTCAAATAATACTAGCATTATTACTTTAAAAAACTGAAATGGTTGTGTTGTGTATTGATTAGGTTAAGAAGAACTAAATAGTGAAGACAATATTATTTTATAAGAAAAAAGATAATATTATATTATAAAAAAAGGACAATATTTAACGTGAGAGAAGGAGTGAGGATATAAATTTGAATATTTTAATATGAGAGAGGGGGTGAACAAAAGCCATTATGATAAGTACCACTAATTATGGGGTAATATTGGAAAGTTACAAAATTATTAATTAGAGAGTGTGTATTGATTATTAATTAATTCTTTTAATTAGACAAATAAAGTCAATCACCGTTTCACCTTTCAAGTGCCAAAAAAGAGGATCGACTATTTAATTAACGTTTTAATTTAGGGTTTTTTCTGAATCGGGTAATTATTTTTAGGGTCTGTCCCGCGAACCCGAAATTCTGGGTTGTTCATAGAATCGTGCGTGAGCGGCGATTCCATCGTTTCTACGTGAAAACGTGACGATTCCGTATGTGCCTGCAAAAAAACGATTCTGACCATACTCTGACACGGAGAGGGGTTGCAAGATCGCAGAATCGTCCGATCCTACGAGTTGGATCGCGATTCTGACTACCATGGTCTTGATTGATGACTTCAATTTCTTTTAGGGTGTGTTTGGTTCAAATGAGGGGGAGGGGAGGGATTTTAATGGAGGGGAGAGAAGGGGAGGGGAGGTGAGGGGATTTTTTTAATAAGATGGGTGTTTGGTTCAAACGAGGGGAGGGGAGGGGAAGGGAGGGATTTTAATTAAAAATATGTTTGGTTCAGGAGGGGAGGGGAGGGGTTTTATTAATAATTTACATTTTTATCCTTATTATCTTATATAAGTGATACAATATGATATTCAAATGTGAAAAATCTATACATATTTTTTTGTTAGTAAAATTTCTAATATTGAGTGATTAAAAAGTTATGATTTACTTCATAACGTTAAAAAATTGAGTTCACTTAATTCGAATAAAATGTTCAAAAACAAATTAAACTATATGTTGATAACAACTTTAAAATCGTAATGAATTATTTGACACATAAAATACATAAAATAATTTATTATTAAATATAAATGGTTTAAATTTTTTAATAAAATAAATAAATTAATTAAAATGAAAATTTTAAAATTTGATATAAAAGAAAATATGATAGGATACATAACAAAATTAGAAAAAAAAACATAAATAAACATAAAAGACTTATAAAAAAATCAAAAAAGTGAAATGATTATGATTTATATTAAGGACAAAAATTTCAAAATAATTTGAAGGTGGAGAATAATTGTAATAAGTTGATAGAAGCAATCGAGAAAAATCACACAGAAGAGAACAATAATACAAAAGAAAATGAATAATTTAAAATATTAAAATTAAACTGAGGATATTATAGTAGTTATGATAATTTTTAAAATATTAAAGTTGAGATTCCCTCCCCTCCCCTCCAAATCCCTCCAATTTGGAGGAACGCAAAAAGTGTGTTTTGGAGAGATTTTGCTCCCCTCCCCTTCCCTCCCCTCCCCTCATAAAGTTTGAACCAAACACATTTAATTAAAAATATTCCCTCCCCTCCCCTCCCCTCCATCTACCCCGAACCAAACACACCCTTAGGACTGCGAGTGGCATAGCCACATGGAGACTCATGACCACCCCGAAATTTTATGATTTTTGTAAATAAAATAATAGATACTAAATGCAATTTTAAATATTTTATTGTTTTTATATAATAATAGTGTTGTGCATATATTATCAAATTATTCAACTTAGCAAGCAGAGGAGTGTGGTTTAGTATCTTGTAGGTTAGAGATGGCAAACAGGCATGTCCGCCCCGTTTAACCTCGTCCCGCAGAAACCTGAAAAAACAGGACGGGACGGATATAGTTAAGACGGCGGGCCTAAAATCTTGACTCACCTTGCAAAAAAATGAGGGCGGGGGATGCCCGTGGGCTTCGCACCTTTTATGCCTAAAATATACAATTTTATATAAATTCTCGTGCCCGCAAAAGCTCGCAAAAATACAGGGCGGGATTGACATATTAGAGGTTGCGAGCCTAAAATCTTGATCCGTCCCGCGAAAAAAGTGCAGGCAAAACAAGCATGTCCAACAGGTCTAACCCGTTTTGTCACTCCTACTGTAGGTTACGGGTTTAATTCTTCTTGAAATTGTTTTATTATTTTTTGTTTTCTTTGAAATACCTAGAATCGAACCATGTAATTGAAACTTAGACTTAAAATTTGAATCACCGCATGAAGCTACAATTTTTAATTCATAGTTGTAATAAATGCTATTTATTTTTTTGGCCCCCTTAAAATTGTGTATCTAAATCCTCTAGTAATTGTATTTATACTTTGGGCTCAATGGAGCAGATGAGATGAATGATATTCATCTTATTCGGCCTTTGGACGACCCAAAACACTTGCTCCTAGACTCGTTGGGCTTATTAACATAGAGTGATTTGAATGGTAGCACTTCTTCCTCCTCTGATGAAACTTGAATCACATTCCATTTTTTTATTTAGTGGGGATTTTAAATTTGAGATCATCTCTCTGATCGACGATTCTGAAACGAAAAGAGTGTATGGAAACTCATTTTCTAAAAGAGCTTAATCTAATGATTCTCTAGAGGATTTATTTTCAGGGAAAGCCGACGCGGATAAGGATCCTATCGAGAAAATGATGCCCCCCATCTTGAATGAGGAAGAAATAAAATTTATTAAACAAATGAGGGAACATGTCGGTAACTTCATCTGGCTATAGCAGGGAATAAATGATCATGAGTCTATCGATGTTGAAATCACACGTCATTTGGAGTACCAGGGAAACTTTAATGTTGTGTCTTGGATCAGTTATGGTGATCAATTTAAAGCCGATGAACTGATCCGAAAGGGACTTTGGTTAGTTGATCCAAATAATACCAATAAATATTACTGGGTAACCGCTAAAGTGATAGGGGCTCCTTCTACTTTGAACATTGTTGACGCGATAATCAATGTTGACATTATGGTTGGCAATCCCTCAAATTGGTTGGTTCTTCCAGTATATTCGACAGAGAGGATGCGCATATATTGTGAGGGTTGCTCGATTCATCTATATGGGTGCCTCTTTACCAGGTCGAGGACACGTTTGTCCTTTTCTAATTTTGAGGTGGTTGTGATGAACTGTCTGAGAGTTGCCCCCTCGCAAATTCACTTTAGAGCTTGGGTTTACATAAAAGTGTTCCAATTCTATGTCGAGCATAAATTTTGGAAACCTTTTCTTGAGCTTTTTTTAATCTTTTTTACGCGGCCCGCACCTCCCGAGATGACGCCCGAGATTAAGTGTTGATCTTTATTTGTCCCAGTGTCCCTTGGTTTGACTCTTTTACCAATGATTGGAGTAATTTTCTTGAACGTTTCATTTTGGTGAAACCTATTACTCCTGAAGCTCATTTACATTATGCTCGTTTTCTGCCCCAGTCAAGTTCACTCGTTCTTGTAAGAGCGGTTTTCTCAAGTACTGGTCTCGAGTTCACTTCCGCTGACCCCTTTTTTCTTATCATACTATACTAAGTCTTATATCCTCCGAGGAGGTAAAAATTTAAGAGAATTTGTGTGCTTGGTATCAAGGGCTCGACTATGAAGAAGGATTTGGTATTGGAGAAGTGCCCCCTTCTCAGTGTAAGAAGAGATAGATTGATACTTGTGTGATTATGAGTGTGCTCGACCATGTTGAGAGGAAGGAACTCTTTGGTGAGAATGGGGCCCGAGCACCTTTTTTTAACAAGTATAACTTGTATCTTACAGATAACATGAATCGGTTGCAGAGGCTTCTCGTGCTTGCCAATGACCAGGGTTACGACTGACTCATTGGGTCAAGTGGTGGATATTTTTGTTGTTGCGATTACTCTTGATCCGGTGGTTGAGACACCGACTACAATTACTACCCCTGCAACGATTGCGACTACTATTCTAGATACAATTCCTGAGGTGGAACAACTAATTATTGCAGCAGCAAACCTTTTTGTTCATGAGCCCTTCCATCTCATTCTCTTATCAAAAGAAATCTTGGTTATTGCTCATCCACTCCTGTTGAAAGGGGTTCTTCTAAACTGATTCATTTGCTTAAGGATGCTGAGTTGAAAGCTCTTACTCTTTTTTTCGGCTCCTTGTCACTCTTTCCTCTTGGGTACCCACCCCCTAGAGGAATTTGTTGTTGTTATTGTTGTCGAGGACCTAACATTTATCTGGGATTTTTTGCGGAATTTTTTTTGGAATGATTCTCGCACTCTATTGAGGGATATATATGTGGTCTTTATTTTAGTGCTGTCTATTTAGCTTCTATCTTAGTCATTCATTTATTTAAATATTTCTTTTTAAAACAACTTTAATTTTTAAAATAAAATTTGAACCATTAAATCAAGGGATGAGAGATGGCCGGAGTTTCATCATTGCATGTGATCCATTTTCAAATTATATACTTTTCACAATTGGAAGCAGATCACCCTCCTGCACTTTTCCTATTGTTTTCCTTCATGCACTCCATCTAATGACTTGGAACTAAGTAAAATAAATAAAGTTGTTTTTGAAAAGAAAAAGTGTTTTAGATGAATGGTTAAGATGAGAATTAAATAGAAAACACTAAAAAATAGACTCGAGAAACTCGAGAGAATCAGGTCTCTCACAATTTTAATATATTTAATTATTTTAAAAATAATATAATTTTTTTATAGGAAATTATTTAAAGACGTTTGAATTTGCTATAAAAAACAATACAGTTCCTTTGATCTATGGGCGAGGTTGGGTTTAGATGGAATCTGGTGAAAAGAAAAAGACGGTTCAGATCAGTTGCTCAGTGAAAAGGGCAGAGAATCAACGTCTATGATTGGTGCAGGATTCTCACAAATTAGCTCTTTTAAAATACTGCTATAACAACAACGTGGCCTATTTTATTTTGGTATATTTTTGGCAAATTTGTTTGTATCATGACTTGGACGTAAGTCTTGATCACGACAATTTCTTTAGTTAATTTTTTTATGACATACTAGTATAAGGTAATCTAAATCTAATGCTTCAAACATTATATCATCACAATTTTTGTGTTTGCACCAATCGTTTTTGTGATGATGATCTTTGTTGAATTGGAGAGGACTTTAATGGAGAAGAAATAGGGGTATATTTGTGTGAGAAGATGTATACATACTTTTTTTTCTTCCAATTAATCTAAATTATTAGTTTAATCTTATCTAACCATATTTTATATATGTTTTACAAACGAGGGAGTTAAAATTTACTTATGGAAAATCAAACCAAATAATAGGACTAAAGGGTCGGATTTTTGTAAGCAGAAAAGTTAGATTTTTTTATAAATCTATTCAGTTAAATAGGCTATGCCACATGTCATAAAAAAAATCTTTTAAGTCTATCAGACCGAGTTATTTTAATAAGGTTCTGTTTGGTAAAACTAGCTGATAGCTGATAAGCTAGCTGGTAGCTGGTAGCTGATGACTGATAGCTGGTAGCTGGTAGCTGATGACTGGTAGCTGATAGCTGATAACTGGTAGCTGATAAGCTATTTTGAGTGTTTGGTAAATTAACTGTTACATTAGCTGATAAATGCATAATGACATAAAAGGACATTCAAAAAATAAATGCGAGTATCAATAAAAATATTTTTTATTAATTTTTATTCAATAAAAATAAACACATTAATAATCACATGCGAAATATTTTAAATATTATAAAATTAATTATAACAATATATATATATATATATATATATATATATATATATATATATATATATATTAAATATATAAATTTTGTAATTTAATTTAACAAAATAATTAAAATAATAATATTGTAATTTTCAATTTAATTATATTAGTTTTTAATAATAATAATAATAATAATAATAATAATAAAATTAAGTTTATTGTCTAACATTCCACGGTAAAGCTGCAATACTATTATTACTAACATTTCTTATTCCCTCAATTAAAACACAATTAATTTAATTTAAATCACAATAAAATATATAGGGTAAAAATGGATTTTTAATAAAATACTAAGGGTACAAATGGAAGAAAAGATAACAAGCTAAACGCTAAAAGCTAAAAAGCTACTTCAATTAGCTTTTGAGAAAAAAGCCAAAAGCTAGTAAAAAAACTACAAGCTAAATGACAGTTACCAAACAAAGCTTTTTTATTGATACGAGCTGAAAAGCTAAAAGCTACTTTTTGTGTGTTGCCAAACAGACTCTAAATATAAATAATTTAGGCTCTGTTTGGTAAAACTAGCTGGTAGCTGATAGCTGATAGCTGATAGCTGATAGCTGGTGACTGGTAGCTTTTAGCTGGTGACTGATAGCTGATAAGCTAACATGAGTGTTTGGTAAATTAGCTGTTTCATTAGCTGATAGATACAAAATGACATAAATGATCATTTTAATTAATAAGAATAATAATATTTTATTAAAGTAATAAGGGTATAAATGGAAAAAAAAGTCACAAGCTAAAAGCTATAAGCTCAAAAGCTACTTCAAATAGCTTTTGATAAAAAAACTAAAAGCTAGTAAAAAAGCTACAAGCTAAAAGCTAAAATAGCATTACCAAACAGTACTTTTTCATTAATATTAGCTGAAAAGCTAAAAGCTAAAAGCTAAAAGCTTTTTTGGGTCTTACCAAACAGACTCTTATTATTTTTTATATTATATTTTGTATTTTATATTAAAATATAGAAATAAAGTTTAAAAAAAAACTTTAAAAAAAACCTTTAAAAAAACTCATGAATAATGTTATAAATTGATTTTATATGTTCTTCCAAACAAATAATCTCACAAAAGTTATGCTACTATGTAAGCTCAAATAAGTCAATGTAAACAAATATTTAGTCTCATTGTATTTTTTATTCTCTAGTATATTTATATATTATTTAAATTGCTTATTTACATATGTTCAAATGATATAAGCTTTTTAAGTAGGCTAAATAGACATTCGAAAAGACCAAATTCAAACTGAAAAATAAGTCTATGATAGACTACAGTTAAACTTAAGCTTTACAAAATTTTAACATGCCAGACTCAAACTTAGCAAAACCTAACACGGGTCAGCCTATTTCCACTCTCACCTTCACTTTATATGTCACTTTATTTAATAGGTACATTTTAACATAAATTTCATATTTGCCGAGGACACAACGGTTGTGGGGAGAGGGTGTTGAAAAAATCTTTGGTGTATTAAGGCTATATTTAAGGGACTCGAATTGGTTTTCCAACTAAAAATCAATTTCTTCAAAGCAAAATTTATGGGGTGAATGTGAATAAAAGTTCATGGAGTGTGCATCTCATTTTCTTTATTGCTGTAGGGATGTTATTTCTTTCAAGTTCTTAGGCAATACCGGTTGGGGCTAATCCACGTAGATGCGCAACTTGGAACCCTATTGTGGACAGTCTGAAAAGAAAATTATCAATGTGGAAGACACGACTTTTATTGATTGGGGGAAGGGGAACGCTGCTGAATTGAATTAAGTGTTATCTAACTTACCAATTTATACCATGTCTTTCTATAGAGCCCCTATCAAAATTATCAACGAGATTATAACAATTTAGAGTCGATTTTTATGGTGCGGCAACGAGGATAAGAGATGCATTAGTTGGGTGAGTTGGAATAATGTTTTAGTAGGGTTGAAAAATGGGTCTACCTCATCAGATATATGTCCGTTTCGTCTGTATTTTTTTATTGAACGGATGAAGATTTTAGCCCCTTATTCTTTAATGTGTCTGCACCGCTCCGTCCTTTTTTTTTTTCGGATTTTTGCAAACACAAACTTTTACATATAATTTTGCAATTTTTAGATTTAAAAGGTTCAATGCCTGCAGGTCCGCTCATCCTCATTTTTCCTTAACAGTTCAAGATTTTAAATCTGCACCCTCAAATAAGCCCGCTTCATTCCACTCTATTTTTTGCGGACTTTAATAGAACAGATTTAAACGAGACGAACATACTTGTTTGCTCCCCTAATTTTCAGTACTTGATGTCAATTGCATTGAGGAATAAACTTTATCTCTCAATTATAGAAACTTTAACTACTAAGAGAGTGTTAAATGAGTTCAACAAGACACACTTATACATGCATGATTATTTGATGAATATATAACATGTTCACAAAAACACAACTCAACTGGTCAAAATTAAAATACAACAGCACAAGGATCATGGAAATTCTGAACAAAATTTGCTTCCCAGGGATTTAAACTTGAATTTCTATGCAAGAATCATCCATGCAATTTGTGTATTTAATACTAAACTCTACAAAATTTCGAAGGACTTTTATATGTTACAGGTAAAATTGCAAGATACAAGTAAACAGTAACAGTTTAAAGCTATAATCTAAACCAACAATCATTTCACTTCAGTCTCAATAATCATTTTTGTATATTTCATGTTCTTAAAAGCTTTGGTCTCCACATCTTAAAAAACCAATTACTTTCTCTAGACTTCTGATCCATGCTCCGTTTCTTCGCGTTATTCGTTTCAACGTCTTGAGAAACTTCTACTCTCGAAACATTCTTCAAGGGTAGTAGTGAATTAGCGTCGGATGATGATTCCATTATTCCATTCACCATTCCCAAAACCTCACTCATCTTCGGGCGATTCTTCGGGTTTTTAACTAAGCAACGGTTAGCTATATTAGCAAGTCTTTGGGCTGATTTGAGTACTTGTTTCTTATCAAGTCTTGGATCCAATATCAGTTGAAATTTCTTTGTATCTGATAGGTACGGCTTTATCCATTCCAACAACTTCTGTTCACCCTTGGGGCGATTTCGATCTAAAGGGCGTCTGCCAGTAATGATCTCATAAAGGAAAACGCCGTAGCTCCATACGTCATTTTTCGATGTGAGACGTCCGGTTTGGAGATATTCAGGAGCTGCGTACCCCATTGTTCCTACAACCTGACAAACATAAACATCCATTTCAACATAAGTTGTCTATCCAAGTCACTAGATTACGCATCGAAGAATGCTAGCATCACAATCTCTAACAAACTCTCTGCATATGCTAACGATATCTCAATAACAAAATTATAGATTAATAGAAAAATCTATACTGCTGTTGAGACATGAGTTAGTCCATCCGATGGTCCCAGTCTCGCTAATCCGAAATCTGATAGCTTTGCATTCCACTGATCATCCAAAAGGATATTCGAAGATTTGAAATCTCTGAAAATTATCTAAACAATGTGTACACAGTTAGCATGACATTCATCAAATTTGGCTCATCGGGTATCCTAGCTTTTCGGAAAAGTTACTATAGACCTATATACCTGAAAATCCATTTCTTCATGCAGGTATGTTAATCCACGAGCGGCGTCTTGTGCTATTTTTAATCTCCTACTCCACGGGAGAGGAGTCTCTGCTCGGTGAGATAAATGGTGTTCCACACTTTTGTTCGGCATGTATTCATAAATCAAAAGCCGTTGGATTCCTCTTTCGTCATCATCGGCACAGTATCCCACTAATTTCACAAGATTTGGATGCTCAACAATGCCTAGAACATTCACTTCCGTCACCCATTCCCTATGCCCCTGAAAAGCAAATCCATTTCTAAAGCAATAAGATAAACAAACACACATGAACACAACTATTGATCACGGAATTCGCCAGTCGTGCCTACGTCGTAGCAGCAGAATAACATAAGCAAACACCTTACCTGCACTCCTCTTTTACTAAGTTGTTTAACAGCAACCTCAATTCTTTTAGAAGGATCATCTACACTTCTAATTACACCCTGATAGACACAACCGAACCCGCCCTCTCCAAGCATAACCGACCGACTGAAACTCTTGGTGGCTGATTTCAGTTCCGATACAGTAAACACTCTAAGGCTACTCGGCCGTTGGGACAAATTCGGAGGCGCGTTCCTCCTGAGAGATTCCACACTGCCACTATCCGAAACCTCCCGAGAATTCAACTCAGAACCACCTCCTCTACCTTCAACATCAACATACGCCGAACTGTCCGACCGGCCCGACGCAGATTGCATCCCTTTTGGTTCATCTTTCTTATTACAAGAATGGAATGAAAAACACTTCATAATACCAAACCAAACTGCATTTTCACAAGGGAAACATGATATAGCCATTGAAAATCAAAATTGAAAAAGTATAGGATGATGAAAACTTGTGAAATTGAATTCAACTCACCTACTTGTATCAAATAACTGTATCATCAAACAACTTCTCTATCAAAAACTATGAATCACGGACACCGGAAACAGATACAAATATGACACCTTGACAATGAATAAATTAAATATAATCACAATTTCAGTCATAGACACACACCTTTAATTCTACAGATTACAAAACTTCATACTAGGAAATTGAAACTAACCGATGATGTAAAGAGAAAAGTATTCATGTATCAAAGATCCTTCAACTCCTCTTCCTTTAAAACCGGTTAATTGAAAGTTGGTAGAATGAAAGGAAGAAGAAAGGGAGTTGAATGGAATTGGTGATGCTATGTGAAAACTGAAAAAAAGAGGGTGTTTTGGGTTTGATTTGAGGTTAGGATTAAACCCGTGAGATACGGAAACATGACATGTATTAAGGTTAAGGTCAACAGAAGTGTTGCTAAGAATAATTAGTGTATTTTTTAAGATTATAATTTACTCCGTTTGAATGTGGAAAGGGTATTGGAGTCCAGGAAATTTTTGTTCTTTTTGTTACTATTAACCAACGGATTGAAAAGTAACCAAAGAAACTAACATGGTTGGAAAATAAACAAGGAGCCATTCTTTACGTTACGCTACAGCTACACCGATTGTCACTCACTTCAACTGCTTCACCGACATTATTATAGTAACTATCTTTAATGATGAATTCATTCCTCATATTTATTTTACATTTCTCAATATTCTTTTCATCACGAAATTAATCAATATTGTGATTAATTAAAATAGTTTAGAGGCTATTTAGTGTTTAGAGTCTTTTTGACAAGAACAATAATGGATGTTTTAGTTTTTTTAACGGTTTCAACTCATATCATCTAAAAGAAACTTTGTTCGATAAAGATTTTTTTATATGGATTTTAACTTATTTTTATATGTTTTTGGTTTTTTTTCCATATATTGCTTAAATTAACATTTAAGCTTATAGTTTTTAATTTATTAGTTTTTTTTTCTACTTTTATATTTATTACTTTTATATAAAATTTATTAATTTTGTACAATTTAAGATAAAATAAATATATATATTTTTAAATTGTAACATTTCTCCATTCTATTGTTTGTGGCTTTGACTTCACCTTATCCCATATTTAGGCTCTGTTTGGCATGCCATTTTTTGAGCTTATGTCTTATAGCTTATAACTTATAAGCTCATATAACAATAAAAGACCTGTTTGGTAATCGTCTTTTCATTACAAGCTTATAGCTTATTTTACTAACTTATAGCTTATTTTTCAGACGCTATTGCAAATAGCATTTTAGCTTATAGCTTATTGTTTTTTCTTTCATTTTTACCCTTATTATTTTAACTAAAATCCACTTTTACCCTCTATAATTTATTTTAATTTAAAATAAAATAATTATATATTAAATGTCCTTTATGTCATTTTAATTAATCAGCTAGTTGAACCGCTAATTTTACCAAACACTTCAATCAGCTTATCCGCTATAAGTCATCAGTCGTCAGCTATAAGCTATAAGCTACCAGTCATCAGCCATCAGCCATAAGCTATCAGCTATCAGCTAGCTTATTAGTCAGCCGCTATTTTTACCAAACAGAGCCTTACCCTTTTTTTTATTGTTGTTATTCTTCACTCCTACTCCATCATCTGTTGCATGTTGTCAAAATTTACATATGTGAGTTGAATACATTTTAATTTTATGTTTAATTTTAGGTATATATTTAAAATATTTTACAAGTGTTTATTGTTACATTTAGTTTATCAAATAAAATTCATATAATTATAATATATACTCCTAAAAGATCATATATCAACTAACTTATTGATTAAAAATATCTTTTATTGTTTTACATTATTGGTTAGTAAAACCGTTAATTTATTAAACACTTCATTTAACTTATCAACTATCAGTCGTCAATAATATATTAACAATCATCAATTATAAACTAACAATTATTGGTCATTAGTCATAAGCTACCATCTAGCTTATCAATTAATTTTTACAAACAAAATCTTATGATTTTTCATATGTGATTGCGGAGGATCTAAATAACGATGTGACATCAATCAATCATATTATTTTCAAGTTTGAAATTGTATTTGATCACAATAATGAAAATGAAATAATGTAGAAGATAAGAAGGTCCCAATTAATCAATAAACAATTAAGCATATAATCTATAATCTATAATTATATATAAAGGGGATAGAGGTGTTTGGGCTGGCCTTTTTTCCTTCCAAAATTATCCTTCCATTGTCAATTATTTCAAACTTTATTCTCTAATTTATTTTAAAATAATAAATGATTAAAGGGAAGTTGAGCAGTTACAGTTTAAAAAATCATAACACAACAACCGCAGGTAAAACCCGCTCAAAGTATTTTACCCATTCTTCTAAATAAACTACTTCATTTTGTGCAACTACTAACACACAACTTTCATTATATAACACAATAGGGTAACATAGGGAAATATTTTGAAATTTTTGCGTATGCATCTGTTTGCCTCTCTCTCATATAAATACACATGAAACTACATAGTAACTGCATGAAAAAAACTGCAGTCGTTTTGTTTTTTGTTTTTAAAAGAGAAGGATGATACAATATAGTTAGAATCTTTTTCTCTTCAATGATCGCATGTCTCGGTGGCTTTCTTCTTCTCACTACTATAACACAAGTAAATTATTTATTTAGATTTTGGCCAATTCTAAATTCAAATTATTTTTTGGCTTTTTTTTTAAAATTTATTTGTATTATTGATATTGAGTTTGTACCAAAGATCATTGTACAAAAATTAAACATTGTTAGATCCAATTCAATTTATTTGCTTACACTTAGAATTATGTGTTTTGTATCATATTTATATTCAAGAGACATAACAGGGTGTGACAAGTAGAACTTATTTCTTTACATTGGGTCTGGTTTTAATCCAGGAAAGGGTTTATTGGATTAATTTCTTTTTAATAAACACACATTTTGAAGTTAATCCGTCTGTCTGCTTTTTGTATTGTGCAAAGTGTAAAATTATATACGATACTTTTTATTTAGTTTTAATTTTAATTTAAAGGATTTAATTGATAAAACATGTGATATTTATTTATATATTCATTAAATTTTCTTTTTAACAATAAATAACAATAAGAATAAGTTCAAACGTTGTTAAAAATAATAAAGAGAGAGTAAAGGGTTTTAAAAATTTCTTTTTACAAATGTCACACATTGTTTGCTAGCATGAGATGGAGGGAGGGGGGGGGGGGTGGTTTAACTTTGATTACTTCATTAATAAATTAATTTAAATTACACAAATAATTTAAATTTAAATTAAAATTAACTAAAAAATTAACCGTATGCGCAATATAAAATTACATGTGTCTTCGAAAGTGTATATCACAAAATTTACACAAAAAATATCTATTTATATTTAGATGCGTGAGCGAATTAAAAAAAGGGACAATGAAGAAACAGTGGACTGATAAATACGAGATTAGTTAACGACAAATTTCAAAGATCAATAACGAAAGAATACGATCCTTCACAAATTTTCACTACATATTACTTTGGTAGACATTTAAATACTTTTCGGCTATCCTCCATCTTCTCATGAAACAAAGTTTAAGAAATCATACTTACCTCTCCCAAAGTAAATAAGCATGATATGATATGTATCTCAAACAATGGTTTAACATAAATACATAAAATACGAGGTCACATAAAATCAATTTGTATAGAGTTGTTCAGATGATAACTTATACAAAGTTCAGACAGACAACTTAAGGAGGTATTTCGGTCTAACTACTATCCTACTTTGGACGCTGGAGGTTAATGTTTAAATATGATTTATCCGTCACAAAATTTAATAAGGACATATTTAATTATAGTTAAAATGTGACAAATTTTGAATCATGTGCGATAATCTGCACTGCTCCCCTCAAAGACGGTCATGCTCACAAATTGGAGGAATTATTTTTTATTAGATATCTGGAGGGAAGGAGGGAGAGAGATGTTTATACTTTTTTATGTGTGCACGATAAAAAGAGTTGAGAGACCAACATGAGAGTGCATATCACAAAATTTACACAAAGTAATATTCATTTATATGTTGATGTTGTGCGCATTAAAAAAGTGGAGAAACGGGCACGGGAGTGCCCGTTTGAACACTAGTAAAAAATAGATACAAGAAATTAATAATCAAGATCGGTGCAATTGTTACCTACGTCTGTCTGGATGATTGCATCTCGGTGGAAAGGAAATCCATTAATTATAAATAGTCAATTGTTACCTATAATTATTTATTTTTTAATTTTTTAATTCTACCATCTAGTAAATAAATACCATGGACATAACTTTTGTAATAACAATATAAATACACCAATAACTAATATGAACAATGGTCATCTTTTTTATTTATCAATTTTTTAAATATGTGAAAGGAACAAATGCGACAATTATAAGTCACATAGAGAATAATATTTAAGTGCATAGAATTGGTATTATCAACATCACTTTTATTGGTACTAATTTATATTTAAATTTATAAAAAAAAATCTATTTGACTTTTTTATTTATACAAAAAATGCATAAACTTTCACATTATTTTGAATAAGAAACATAGCTCCAATACCCACATCCTAAGCCTTTCATTTCTCTCCTCCATTTCTTCACACCATTGTCACTTTGACCAAAATCAAAATCAAAATCTATCACTCCAATTTCTGCATTCCTACGATTCCTTGTATCTAATGTCTTCATCACCATGTTAACAATTCATGCCACATTATACATTGCTTCATGATCAAGCAACATCTTCAAAAAATGTTGTAATGGAAATGAATCACATTTTATTCTTGTCCATTTATACCATCACAAATTTGCTACTACTACCTCATGTTCTATGTCTAGATCAAGGTAATTCTCTTGCACCTTCGTTTTTCACAAAGGAAATCTACAAACAGCTTGAAGGTCTCACTACCACTTTGACAAAAGATATCAAAGAAGATTTAGGTTTCTGCATAAAGGATGTGTATGTATTATATATTCATAATTTAATTAATTATTTGTTAGGCTAATTTGTCTCAGTTGTTAATTAATTCACCATTTTTCAGGAACAAAGATTGGGAGGAAGCCTTTAATTTTAAGGGGAGATTGGATTTTGTGGAGGCTTGTGTTAAGCAAAAGGGTATGTATAATGTAATACATGAATGAACTGTTCAAAATAAAATAGCTATAAAAAACGCAGTTTGGTCAATTGTGCCTACGTCACTGACAGGGGAGTGGCAGCGGTGAATTTTAATTATTCCGAATTTGATTTAATTGACAGGTGATTTTACTGATAGAATTTGTACCACTGCTGAAATAAGGAACTACTTTCAGAGTTTTTTCTTAGAAGGAGGCACATCTGCGAGCTACGTAAAACCTAACAAAAATTGCAACTTGACTTCATGGGTTTCTGGTTGTGAGCCTGGTTGGAGTTGTAGTGCTGATGAGAAAATTGATCTCAAAAAGGATGTAAAGGATGTTCCTTCCAGAATCAATGACTGTCAACCATGTTGTGAAGGGTTTTTCTGTCCTCAAGGGTTAACTTGCATGATAAGTAAGTATATATCTTATTATTCGTCTCATGTTTTTGGAGGTTCTGTGTAGGTTAGCCGCAGTTTAACCATGGCAAAACAAATAGAGAGCATATTTAACCACGATTTAACTGTGACAATATTTTATAAGGCCATATTTGGTCATAATTTAATCATGACAAATTTTGGACCCTGAACAGTAGCCTTGTACACCTTCAAAGACGGCTCTATTATGCATCTTATTGTTTGATCTTTGTATAATGTTTTTAACTTTTGTTATTTCCTTCTCTCAATGAAGCATGTCCACTTGGTTCTTATTGTCCACTTGCAAAACTGAATGAAACAACAGGAGTATGCGATCCGTAAGTTCTAATATTAAGATCTAGATTTTTTTTCTCGATCGTTGTTTATGCGTATCCGTGCAATAACTACTTTGATGTATGGAAATTTAAACATTTGCAGATATAGTTATCAAATTCCTGCTGGAGACTCAAACCATACTTGTGGTAGTGCTGATATTTGGTCTGGTGTTGTGAACAATAGTAATATCTTTTGTTCTCCGGGATCATATTGTCCCTCTCCCACGCGCAAAGTTTCTTGCGATGAAGGGTATTTCTTGCAATTTACAAGAATCTATAATTGACTTATGAGAATCCATGTTACTGATATCATGTTCTCCCGTTTCAGACATTACTGCAGAATGGGTTCAACTCATCAAAATCGTAAGTTTTAATTAAAGATTAGTTTCGATACACTTTCATTATAATTAGCAATATGATTCTTCTCTTATGTCCGTTTACGCGCTTTACCTTGTTGTTTTGTGAAGACCTTACTTTGTATTGTTCATTTGTGAAGCATGCTCCAAGTTGAGTAGCTGCAATCCAAACACATCGACCCAAAACATGCATGCTTATGGCGCTTTGATTATTGTAAGTAGATTCCGATCTAGAATTCGACGAAACCATCTTTGATAAAGTGTCATATCGTTCCTTCGTCATATTTTGGATTATTCTTCCTTGTAGGTTGGTATGAGTACTACTCTGATCTTCATTTATAACTGTTCTGATCAAGTTCTAGCTACTAGAGAAAGACGGCAGGCTAAATCGAGAGAAGCTGCAGCAAAACACGTAAGAGAAACGGTACAAGCTCGCGAGAGATGGAAACAAGCAAGAGAGTTGGCTAAGAAAGGTTCGGCGGGATTGCAAAAGCAGTTGTCTCGAACCTTTTCGCGCAAGAAATCCGGTAAGCCAGGCGAATTATTTCAACCAACGCCTCCAGATTCTTCAAGCAAACCAGGGCAAGCGTCGAAAGGCAAAAGTAAGGAACCTAGCGATCTTACTAAAATGATGCATTCCATTGAGGATGATGGACCTGAAGGACTTGATTTTCAGATTGGTGATAAGAACATTAAAAAGCAAATGCCGAAGGGGAAAAAATTACAAACTCATAGCCAAATTTTAAGGTATGCTTATGGTCAGATTGAGAAGGAGAAAGCTCAGCAAGAACAAAACAAGAACATGACGTTCTCGGGACTAATTTCGATGGCCTCTGAAGGCGAGGAAGTAAAATCAAGACCTTCGATTGAGGTAGCTTTCAATAATCTAACCCTTACTTTGAAAGGTAAAAACAAGCACATACTCAGGTGTGTGAGTGGTAAAATCATGCCTGGTCGAGTTTCGGCTGTTATGGGACCCTCAGGAGCTGGAAAAACAACATTTCTTTCAGCTTTGGCTGGAAAAGCAAGAGGGTGCAATCAGTCGGGATCAATTCTAGTTAATGGAGAAAACGTATCCATTCACTGTTATAAGAAAATTACTGGTTTTGTGCCACAAGATGATATTGTGCATGGAAACTTGACAGTAGAGGAAAATCTTCGTTTCAGCGCAAAATGCAGGTATCTGATTTTCCTCGAAAAGCTACTCTCTCCACTAATTGTTTTAATATGTTTCGTTTAGTTTCTATCATCATCTAATTGTTTACCATATTTAAACTTCGGTTTCTTAACACTGTAGGCTCCCTGCAGAGATGGCGAAACCAGATAAGGTTCTGATAGTTGAAAGAGTGATTGAGTCCTTGGGGCTACAGCCAGTAAGGGATTCTCTAGTTGGGACGATAGAGAAGAGAGGCATATCCGGAGGACAAAGAAAACGTGTAAATGTTGGACTTGAGATGGTGATGGAGCCTTCATTATTAATCTTAGACGAACCTACAACTGGTTTGGACAGTGCATCTTCAAGTTTACTTCTTAAAGCGCTTCGCCGTGAAGCTCTTGAAGGTGTAAACATCTGCATGGTACTTCACCAACCAAGGTAACATGCTTTTTCCTAAGTTTTTCACCAAGATATATGTATCTTTATATATTACAGTTTGATTTTATTATGTTGCAGCTATACTTTGTTCAGAATGTTTGATGATATAGTATTTCTAGCCAAAGGTGGTCTCACAGCATATCATGGTCCTGTGAAAAAAGTGGAAGAATACTTTGCTGGCATTGGAATCCCGGTACCGGATCGTGTCAATCCTCCTGACCATTTCATTGATATTCTTGAAGGTTTAGAGAAACCAACTTCAGGTATAACTGTTGAAACACTTCCTGTGAGATGGATGCTTCATAATGGATATCCAGTACCAACAGATATGCTTCATTTGACCGATCAAATTGCCGCTCCTTCATCTGCTGCCTCAGATGCAACTAGCACGTCAAAGGGTACCGAGGAATCTTCTGATCAATCCTTTTTTGTAGAGTTTTGGGAGGATTTGAAGAGCAATATTAGGACGCAACGAGATCAAATAGAAGCAATATTCTCAAGAACAAAGGATTTGTCCGGCCGAGAAACTCCTAGTGTAGTCCATCAATATAGATACTTCGTTGGCCGGTACAAAATTCATTATTAGAGCATATGAAAATATCTTATAGTATATTGAATTATGTTAGATCTAAATGATCTTTGTTTGTCTAGTAGTACTAGTTTCATATTGATAGAAAGGAAGTTCAGTTGCTTTGCAGTCGGACACGTAGACACAATTGGCAGAACTTCGTTACCAGACATCATGTGTTCATTGTTTACGTTTTTTGTATCTTTAGTCTTATGAAACAGGATTTCTATTCTAATACTGATCTTTGTTGCAAAAAAACTTCATAAATTGCATATTTTGAATGAGTTGTTTATCCTTGATTAAGTTCAACTTTTCAGGGTTGGCAAGCAGCAACTAAGAGAAGCAAAATTACAAGCAGTCGACTATCTCCTTTTATTGGTCGCCGGCGCTATCTTAGGAACTCTTACCAAAGTAAACGATGAAACATTCGGGTCCCTTGGTTATACATATACAGTCATTTCTGTTTGTAAGTTTCAAACCTCGCTATTTCATTTGAATATCATCAGTATGCCGATTCTAGAAATGAAACCTCACTTATATATTGCATATATGTGCAGCTCTACTTTGCAAGATTGCGGCTCTCAGATCATTTACTATGGATAAATTACAATACTGGAGGGAAAGTGCAGCTGGGATCAGTAGTCTAGCCCATTTTCTCGCAAAAGATACGATCGATCTTTTCAGTACAATCACCAAACCTGTAGTTTATCTCTCCATGTTCTTTTTTTTAAGTAATCCAAGATCAACCTTTGTAAGTAATTATTTAGTTTTGGTTTGTTTGGTGTACTGTGTCACCGGCATGGCTTATGCATTAGCCATCTTCTTTCAACCTGGTCCTGCTCAGCTGGTAATTATCATATCAATAAACTCACTGCATCTACATCGTACATACACATTTTCTTACAAGCTGTTGCTGATAATTACCGCGCCTCTTTTTCCTTTCTAGTGGTCCGTGCTTGTTCCGGTTGTTATGACTCTCATTTCCAACCAGACTAGAGATACTGCATTTATGAAGATCCTAGTACAGTTCTGCTATCCGAAATGGGCTTTGGAGGCTTTTATCATTGCAAATGCTGAAAGGTCTGTTTTAGACACTGCGTGAATGCATTCATGCATGTAGGCCTAAAATCAAATGCGTGAACGCGCATACACTCACGCACGTGTACAATTATGTAAATCTACATTGATTTCCATATTTGGTAGTATCTTTTACACTTTTTCTAATAATATAACAATTTGTTGTTTTTTCTTTAGGTACACTGGGGTATGGCTGATAACTCGATGTAGTTCACTAAAGAGCGGTAGTTATAATGTCAACTCGTGGAACGCTTGTCTGCTTGTCCTCGTTTTGTATGGAATAATTGCCCGGGTTATAGCCTTCATTTGTTTGGTCATTTCCCAAAAGAGGTGATTTGGGATGTGATATTTCGCAATTCAGATCCTCTAATTGTCTCTGGCCTCTTCAACCAAAGGTCAGCAGACTTTAATTGTAGAAGACAGAGACAACGGATAGAACATAGGTTTGAAGTTTTGAAGGTGATCTCAGTGTATAAATCATAGTTTATAAAATGTGAATGTGATGTTAGATTCAGTCCACTAAGTAGGTTTAGCCTTATACATATTCTTACCTTTTAGGTTTTCATGTAAAGTTGTTGTAATCTTGCTTACTTTGGTGTATAAGTAAACTTTACTTAGCAAAAGATACAGTATAGAGCTTTCATAGCAGATTAACCATTTGCTTCTTATGATTAGGTTTTGTATGAATTGTTACACAAACTTCTATAGGATGTTCAGGCTTTGAAATAGGACAATTTTTCTTTTACTACACTTTTATTAATAAGGTCAAAACCAAAACCTTCTAGTGGAACCAAAAACTGATGATGAAGAAGACAATATATATAGTCAAGGATGATGGGTCTGATTATGGTCATGTTCTTCTCATGGTCACAGCTAGGAATGTTCAAATAAATCGGTTATTGAATTTATCCATATCCATATTCATAACCGGTTATTAAAAACCGGTTAATTATCAATATGGTTTTAACCAAATCCATATTTTGGATATATTAATAATATGGTTTTAACCAAATCCATATTTTGGATAACCATATCCAACATAAAAATTTAATTGGTCTATTATTTTTAAATCACAAAAAAATATAAATTTTTAAAATATTTTGCAGAAAGAAAAAAAAAACATAAAAATAAAAAATCGAGTTTTTCGAAAAAATCGAATTTTCTGAAAATACCAAAAAAATGAGTTTTTCGGAAATACGAAAAATCGAGTTTTTTTTGAAAAATTAAAAAATCGAGTTTTTTTTAAATACGAAAAAATCGAGTTTTTCGGAAATACGAAAAAATCGAGTTGGTTGGAAATACGAATAAATTCAATTTTTTGGAAATACGAAAAAAATTGAGTTTTTCTAAAATAGATGATAAATCGAGTTTTTTTCGAAAAAAAAAATGAAAAATTGAGTTTTCGAAAACACGAATAATTGAGTTTTTCAGAAATATGAAAGAACGAGTTTTTTTTTTGAAAAAATGAAAAATCGAGTTTTTTTTGAAAACACGAAATAATCGAGTTTTTTTGAAAAACCAAAAAAATCTAGTTTTTTCGGAAACACGAAAAAATCGATTTTTTTTTCTGTAAAAACAAAAAATCGAGTATTTTGAAAAAACGAAAAATTAGAGTTTTTTTTGAAAAATCGTGTCTTTAAAAAATATGAAAAGTCGATTTTCCAAAAAAAATAATATTTTAATAACTTCATTTTAAATTAAATTTTTAAAATGAAATTTTTAAATTTAAAACTGGTTATAAATTTTGGTCATGGATATAGCCGGTTTATAACCGGTTTTGAAAAAATAAATCCGGTTATGAAAATTGGTTTTAAAATCCGGTTATACTAAATGGATAATATATGGATATGGATTGGTTATGGACAAAAACCGTTCATGAGCATCCCTAGTCACAGCCAATTATGATTATGACGATTCAAAATCTTGGTACCTTGCTCAAATCACATGATTGGCTATAAAGATTGATACCTTGACTTAACGTGTGTTTGGATTGGCGGTGAGTATAATTGATTCTAGCATAATTGAGTTTGGTAGAATTGATTATGACTGAATTAAGTTTAACATAATTGATTTATGGTTGATTACATTTATGTTAAAAGTGAGTTGAACAATAAAGTTCAATGTAAAAATCACTCAGAATTAATTCTGAAGATAGAAACTACAAATTTAACTTCAAGTAGAATCAATTATACTTTTGATAAAAACAAACACCTCAAAATCACCAAGAATCAATTTTATACCTCTAGAATTGATTATGGATCTTCCAAAAGTCAATCCAAACATGCTATTAATCAAGAAGAGGAAGGTGGTTTTTTTGCAGTAATATTATGATAAAAAGGAAGGAGTGACGGTAAATCTTAGTTTAGGTTTTGTATAAAAATATTAACGGTGGTAATAACAATTTCATTGAAGTGCTTGATTTCAATGAAAACGTAGTTCAAACAATTTCATTGAAGTGCTTGATTTCAATGAAAACGTAGTTCAAATTCTTCAATGTTTCATTGTTGTAGTTTCTTTTTAATAGGGATCATGGGGTGGTTGTGATATTGAATGACTGAGATTTATTCTTGCCTTTCTTATTTTGTATTTACTTAACATTTAACATTTTCCTTAAATTAAATTAAACAATTTTTAACATTCACAAACCAAACCTTTAGGTATAAAAATTAGGCACTATTACACAACAAACTAATTAATTCTTAAAGACAATATGGAATAAGAAAATGAGGTCTTTGCTCTAATTTTGAATAGAGTTAAAAGGTAGTGCACTGACATCCAATAGAAAACTATCAATTAGTCATGTCATTAAATTATTTTTTAAATAAAAGAGTGATTTAATTGGATACATGATGATGATTGGTTGACGGTGTAAAAATATTTTACACTGTTAGTGCATCATCCCTTTTCTCTTTTGAATAACAAATATGGATTTTAAAATAAGTTATTGTAAAAAAAATTTGGTGAGAAACACATACAAAATTGAACTAAAAATTAATTATAATATACTCCTTTTATGAATAAGAAAATGAGGTTATTGTTATTTAACTTTTATTTTAACTTCTTATTCTTAATTAAAAGAAATACTAAAATTAATTATGAATAAGAAAATGAGGTTATTGTCATGTAACTTTTATTTTAACTTTTTTTAAAATAATCTAATAATTACGATGTATTGATGATGCAATTTTTTTTAAAGTATCAATATTCATATTCATCAATTAAATTCTATATTATATGTGTATATATAATAAAAGTATAAATGAATATTCTATTAACATACAAAGTGTTAGAAATAAAAATACAAATACAGTGTGTTAGAATCTGGTACATCTAGCTCGGGTGGATATAAACTAACCAAAAACAAAATCGAGTGTCACACGATCGGTTTGAAGACACGAGTAACCGTTGATACTTGATAGTAACACTTGTTAAACATACATAGTACATGTTGTCATTAGTCATTACTAACATGCTAGGACTAAATCACTAAAACAAAAATAAAAACAAAAAAAAATGCAATTTATGAAACCGTCGTTTCGTAACGGTAGCTTCTGCCACACCGTGTCCCGCTCCTTATTACTAACCTTAAACCCTAACCCTTTCATCTTCTCCTCCTCACCAATTCGGCCTCTTTCCTTCTCCTCTTCATCAATGGCATCCACTCACTTTTCTTCAACCTCCGCTCTCTCTCTGGAGAAACAATTCGGCGAGTTCAGAACTCACCTTGAAGAATCCGGAACCCTGCGCGACCGAATTCGAACCGTCGTTTCGGAAATTGAGTCCACCACAAGACTCATGTATGCTAACATTCTTCTAGTTCATCACTCTCGCCCTACTCCAGGTACAAATATATCTCATGCTTCTTCCTTAAACCCTAATCGAAATTTGCCTGTTTTGTTTTATGCTTCTAGTTTTCGTTTTTGGAAAGTGTTTTCTCACTGTTCTTTGTTAATGTGGGTTTTTTATTTTATTTTTGGCATTTGGATAGAACTTTTAGAGAAGGCTAAGTCTCAGATTGATGTTCTGAAGGAAAAGTACAAGCAACTTGCTGATATTCTTGGAGGATCTCCTGGTCAATACTATAGGTGATTCAGGTTTTTGATTAACTTTTCTGTACTTTATCTATCTTTTCATTTTGTGGGAAAGTTGACATTGGTTCAATATCATGTAGGTATCATGTTGATTGGAAGAGTGAGACACAATCTGTTGTTTCTATGCTTACTTTTATGCACTGGCTTGAAACGGGAACACTTCTCGAACATAAAGACGCCGAGGAAAAACTCGGGTGTATGTCTTGATGATACTCTCCTTAGTTACTTATTCACATGTCGATTTATGTTTCATTATTTTCTATTATTTGAGTGTTTATGTTGGTGCATGTATATGTTGATGTTGTTTGTTGCTAATTGAATACTTTATTAAGTCTTAAGATTCTAAGCAGTAGGGGACTGTGAAGTCAGTTTTCTGTTTATGGTAAAATAAGTTTATGCATGCCATGATGGTAGAGGTTCATCATTAGACAAAGTGTTCAAGTATCTAACATGTACAAATTGTAATATAAATCCTACTTACATGGTAAAAAGGAAAATAAAAAGGAACCTCTTGCAGAAGGGTTGAACATGAAAGCAGATATTAGCTGTACAGGTTTTACAATGGTTGTTGTGCTGGTATATTTGCAAAGGATATACAGGAGGCAACACAAGATTCACCAGGGGCGGGCGGACAGTACCCATCGCCCGAAGCCATGTCACTAGTTTCCCGCCTACTCCTATTGTTATGAGCGCCCGTTTATCACAACGTGCACCTATTTTCTAGTTATATCGCCCCGGCCTGGATTACTCGGCCATTTATGGAAATGTGGGTACTGAGAATAAACCATGAATGTCTTTTCTGACTGTGAATAAGTCGCAACTAAATTTGATCTCTTATTTTCCTTTTCTTTTTATTGCCCATAATGTTAACTTCTACCTTATACCCATTCCAAGTATTATGAGATTTATAATGCTAGCTATCTATATTTATGTATATTGTTAACTATTTTGCAGTGAACGGTCCGGAGGAGTTTAGTCTAGATGTTGAAGACTACCTCGTTGGTGAGTGTTCCACAAATGTATTTTGTTTCATTGAATGGAATGCAATAGTTGTTTGTTGCTGTTGAGTAATTAAAATTACCTAAGAAGTAAGAACATGAAATGACTGAATAAAATCATCGTTTTACACTTAAATTTTCTAGGCTAGTTTCTTTTGAATGAAGATGGAGCAATTTAAATATTGTTATCATCAAGAAATGAGTGTAGCGGTTAGAGTCCATATGTCTTTCAGGGTAAAGTAACAAGAAAATAAAATGACATGGTTGGCATATAGTTTCAGAAATCTTGATTTTTAATCTCTTTTTACTCCGTGACATCTCCACGATTTTTTACAGTTATGCAACATGTACTGATGCAATTTTATTTCATGCAGGTGTTTGTTTCATGTCTAATGAATTGGTAAGAACTATTTTTCTTCTAAATTTTAAATATCAACCAGTAGAAAATGTTGGAGATATTTAACACAATGTTCTGAACTTTTTGCCAAGAGAAATATTGTCTAGAGACTTGAATGTGTATAAAATATAAATGCATATGCATGGCCACAACAGATTATAAAATTCTGTTATCTTTAAGGAAAAGACATGATAACAGTTGCTCCTATTTTGTAACTTGCAGCCAAGGTACGTGGTTAATCAAGTAACAGCAGGTGACTATGATTGTCCAAGGAAGGTCTTAAAGTTTTTAACAGAACTTCATGCTGCATTCCGAATGCTCAATCTACGAAATGATTTTCTGCGTAAAAAGTTTGACGGTACGTTACTGCTTTAACCTTTTTCCAATGCATCATTTTTTCTCCTTTTTGTGTCCCTGCTACAATCCTCAAATAATGTTGATGGCCTTGCATTCGATTCTGTGAGAAATACCTATATTTCGGCCGTTTGTTTGACATGTTTCCGTTGTTGGCAGGCATGAAGTATGACCTAAGAAAAGTAGAAGAAGTATACTATGATGTTAAGATTAGGGGTTTGACACCCAATGGCGAGTCTATTGGAGATCAAGGAATCAAAGAACAATCTTAGTATGTTAGAGTGTATGGTATAAGCCTATGTATCTAATTAAATCTACATTTATTTATATTTGTTGGTTAAGAAGACAACCCCTCTAAAATTTACTCTGCTTTTGTGGCCTACTGTTTTTGAAATAGTAGGGATGGCTTTTTTATAATTGTTTTTTAGGCCAACAATTATTTATAATTGTTGGTGAAAGAAGTTAAGGTTTATAGCAATGGTATATGATTCTGGAAATATACTTTTTCAAAGCTTTTGTGAGAACTTAGAACCTTGTATTCCCTATCTTTTAGATGTAAAACATCGAAGTTTACTAAAGATAAACAAAATTTTAAAATTGATTTAAAAAAGAATATAAAATTTAAATTTCATTAGTTAAAACATTTACTAGACAGAAAATTTGTATAAACTGAAAGTTGTTTGATAAACACGAAAATTGATATACTTTATACAATTTTTAAAGGTGTTATGGTATTTCTAAAACTTTTTAAAATTTTAATACTTTACAACTTTGTTATATAGATTTGATTGATTCAATTTTACTCTAATCATTCATTATTTCATTATGTAATTCAATTGGTGACTCTGTAATTCGACTACCAACCTCTTGATCATGTAACTCTGCTGGACCAATGATTGAGTTGACTTTAAACAATTAAATTCTACTAGTATGCTTTTTAAATAGGTTAACAAACACTATTTATTTGTAAAAAACACTATTTATTTTTAAACTTTTTGGCATAAACTCTGTAAGTTTTTTATTTATAAGAAAATGATTTAGTTTATCTTTATAAAATTGATTTATAAATAGAGATCATAAATAAATAAATTGATAAAGAAATGAAAATTTTGGTAGAACTATATAGAAATAAAAGGGTATATTTATAAAATCGATTTATGATCAGGTAGTTGAATATATAAATAAATTGAGTAGAAATGAAAATTAACTTTAATTAGTTTTTAAATTAAATTTAGTTATTGAAATATAAATCAATGTATATTTTAACGAAAATGTAAATAGTTGTAGATAAGTAACTGTTTAAGTAGTTTCTAAAAAAATAATTATCAAAATCTACTATCTATTCAATAATAATAGATTGACCAAATTGCCTAAATTACCCTTTCACCAAAATTTATTTGCACTAATAAAAGGTCATTTTTGTAACTAACAAATTAAGTATTCACTCTTTCAACTTTATTGAATGGATGTCCCAAGTGTTAGCTTTTCATTGGTCCGAATTAAATAACATTTTCCCTACAACTTTATTGCATGAATGATGACATCACATGTAAGCCATGGATGATTGAAGTCATATTTATATTTCTTTTACATTTCATTTTCCCACTCTTTCTTACTTTTATTTTAATTTTTCTTAATTTATTTATTATCACAAAAAATATTAATAATCTATTTTTAAATTTTAATCTTACTAAAAATGACAAATTTCCTTCACATTTCATTTTTCCATACTTTCATTTTAATTTTTCTACATTTATCTATTATCGCAAAAAATATTAATAATCGATCATTTAATTATTATTCTCAAAAACATTTAATTATTTCACGGGCCAAATTGCCTAAATTACCCTTTCACCAAAATTTATTTGCACTAATAAAAGGTCATTTTTGTAACTAACAAATTAAGTATTCACACTTTCAACTTTATTGAATGGATGTTCCAAGTGTTAGCTTTTCATTGGTCCGAATTAAATAACATTTTCCCTACAACTTTATTGCATGAATGATGACATCACATGTAAGCCATGGATGATGGAAGTCATATTTAAATTTCTTTTACATTTCATTTTCCCACTCTTTCTTACATGTAAGCCATGGATTATTGTTTATTTTACATTTGTTTTTAAATATATTTTATATCGCATCAAATTATTTTTTTATTTCACGGGTCATTATCAACATAGTAGGTATTTTATTTTAATCAACAATTACTATTAATTGAGAGATAATTTTTATTTTTAAATGTTAATATTTCATTTTTATTATCTCCATCTTATAGTATTTTTTTATATGATTATTTAATATAATTGAATTTATATGATCATTTTTCATTTATAATTAAACCATAGTGATCTATATCATTTTGTTTTAATTGTTGTTGGACCGTCAATTATTAAATTACCTAACCCAATTTTGCTATTGTGTTCTTAACCTATCTTAAACATTTTTTTTGTGGATCATTGTTTTCTATATAATTATTGTTAAATTTTCTCCAACTCACATGTCCTTTTTTATATGGTTCTTTATTACACACAAAATTAACACATGAATACGATAATAATGTTTAATCTTAAGGGTCACTTTCAATACAATGCCTATTTTATTTTAAACAATAATGATTTTTATTTGAAAACTAAAGTATTTATTTTCAAATTTCAAAACGATTCCTATGGATATTCGGTTTTCAAATAATTTGGAGTATAACAGAGCAATCAATAAAACTCTAACTCTATTCAAGTAAAACAATTCCTTTTAATTATGCATATTGCTTATAATTCCTTTTATTTATATTATTCATATCATTAAAAAAATACTACACCAGAAAAAAAGTCACCCGTGCGGAAGCACGGGTCTCTGACTAGTTTAGCTTTAAAGTGTAAAAGTAAAGAACAATGTCATTTTCAATATTGAAGGACTAAATTAATTTTATAAAAAAATTGTTTTAAAAATTGTGAGTTTGTTTAATAAAAGTTGCATTTTTAAAATTAAATTCAATGATGGCGGGTCTTGTCAAAAGATGGTGGGTTTTTTCATACAATTTCACTATGTTTTTATTTATCAACATGTTATGACAATAAAGACACAAATCTTCTTTAGAACACAAGATAATGGTATAATACTTCTAAGTTCTACTACCTTTAGTAAGTGGAATTATTTTTCAAAATTGATTTTTTCCCACTGGAGTGAAATTAGATTATGGAAATCTTTTGACACCTCATGACTTAATCTTTATGGTTCTAGAAACACATTTAAAATAGACCCTTATATTTGATAAAGTTACCTTAGAATGGCAATATTGGATCTCCGCTCAAGAGACTCTTTAAACATATTAAATAATATTTTTTTATAAAAATTAATATTTCAATTTCTAATACATTTTCAATGTAATGAATACACATATTTTAATAAAAACTTACAACTTTAATCACTTAAAGAGTACCCCAAGACACTGGTTAGCATTTCCCATATTTATAATAAGTGTGAATAATTTTTTTAAATCCAATCAAGATTTGCTTAGTTCAAACCGAAATTCACTATAATGGACAGGTTCATCTGAATTTTGGATGAAAAAGTTAAAAAAAATATATTTTTAAAACCAACCTTACCACTTGAAGAAAAAGTAAAATATTGGGGGATTTATTGAGAAGTATTGTGATGATGAGGGTATAGTGCATGAGATTGTGCCACCTTATACGCCACGACAAAATGGTATTGGCGAGAGAAAAAACCGCTCGATTACGAACATGGTTCGAAGCATGTTAAGTGGTAACTTTCCAAAGGAGATGTGGGGAGAAGCAGTTTCTACAACCACCTACTTGTTGAATAGATGCCCTACCAAGAAGCTTGAGAAACTGGCATCGGAAGAAGTATGGTCTGGATTCAAACCGAATCTATGCCATTTGAGAGTTTTCTTTTCGGTAGCGTATCGACATGTGTCAGGTCAACTTAGAAATAAGTTGGACGACAAAGGATGGGAGATAATTTTTGTTATATATCATTCCACAGGTGGATACAAACTATTTGACGTGGGAAATCGGAGGATTGTGATAAGCCGGAACGTTATTTTTGAAGATATTGGTGTTGTCAGTCCTAGTGTAACCGGTTACCAGCAGACAATGTAATCAGCTGTAACCGATTACCAGCTGAACAGAACCTCCAAGCGCTTTGTTTTTTTATGATTTTTTCAGTTCTGAAACTGTCGTGCAGCCCCGAATGTGGTCTGATACGAAGAAAACCTTAGAAGATCAACAAGGCAAAGGGTTTTGCCTTTAAGACTCCAAGAATGAATGTGATTTCGTTCACTTTGCGCTTATGGCCGAATCTAAACTGGTAAATACGGCGGAGGCTCTAAGCGATCCAAAGTGGATTTGTCCAATGATAAAGGAGGTGGAGTCTATTGAAAAAAATGGAACTTGGGAGTTAGTTGATCTACCGCTTGGAAAGAAGCTAATTGGTATGTGTTGGGTCTATAAAGTGAAGGCAAATCTCAAAGGCGAGATAATCAAGACTTGATTGGTAGCGAAGGGATTTCTGCAATGTGAAGGTATAGACTTTGAGAAAGTGTTTGCACCTGTGGCAAGGCTTGAGAACATCCGATTAGTTTTTGGTATTGCTAACAACAAGGATTGGGGGATTTATCAAATGGACGTCAAATATGCATTTTTGAACGATCCGCTTGATGAAGAGGTTTATATAGATCAGCCCCCCGAACTTGTAGTAAAGAATCAAGATATGAGGTACTACAAATTACATAAAGCATTGTATGGTTTGAAACAAGCTCCATGATCTTGGAACAAATGTATTGATGGATTTCTTATCGATATTGGTTTCAAGCAGTGTGTGTCCGAACATATTGTTTATGTGAGATCAAATGTTACGAATGATGGTGTGATAATCCTTTACTTGTATGTAGATGATCTTTTGATTACCGATAGCTGTAAGAAGAGTATCTCAAGGTTCAAGAGTGAACTTACGAATGAGTTTGAGATGACAAACCTTGGGATCATGTCAGATTTACTTGGCATAGAGTTCCAAAAGTAAAAAATGGAACTGCTCATGCACTAAAGAAGGTATGCACTTGAAATCTTGAGAGGTGTGAAATAGAGCATTGCATTGCGACCATTACACCGTGTGAGGCAAGGTTGAAGTTGTCCAAGAGTGAGGACGAACAAGATGTGGATCCAAACTCAATATAGGATATTGATTGGATCATTGCGGTATTTGTGCAATACGTGACCAGACTTGGCATTTAGTGTTGATATTGCTAGTACATTCATGGAGAGACCGAAGGTGTCTCACTTTGTAGCGGTCAAGAGAATTCTTAGATATGTTAAAGGAACTTTTGGTTGTGGAATTCTCTTTACGACAATGGATACATGCCAAAAATATGATTTACTTGGTTTTGCATTCCAATTGGTGTGGTGATAAGGATGATAGAAAGTCAACGACTGGAAACATCTTTATGTTTGGTAGGACACCAATCTCTTGGTGTTCGAAAAAGGAACTGGTGGTAGAACTCTCGTCTTGTGAGGCCGAGTATATTGCTGCTTCATTGTGTGCATGTCAAGTCATGTGGCTCATGAATCCATTGAAGGAGTTGGGTAGCAATGAGGGTGAAACTGCTACACTTCTTGTTGATAATGTTTCTACAATCAACCTTGCGAAGAATTCGATTGCACACGGATGGAGAAAACACAACGAAATGTGGTTTCATTATTTGAGGGAACTAATGAGTGAAGGAAAGTTACGATTAGGGTATTGTCGAAGCGAAGACTAAGTGACGGATTTGTTGATCAAGGGGGTAACAAATAAAGTGTTCAAGAGGTTGAAAAATCTATTTCCTGCCATTTCAGTAGGTGTATTCGGTTACTAGGTATGGGATAACCAGTTACCCTATTCGACAACAGAGGCATTGTTGATTTTGGTTATGATGTAATCGGCTACCCTGTTTGCGGTAATCGAATACCACTGCAACTTTAAATTTTCTGTTTATGTTTTTAAGTGTGTTTAGCTTTCCCAACCATTTGTAACTTATTGTATATAAGGGGTTCGATGCTCCCTATTGTTGTTAATGTCAATTTCTATTCTCACCCTCAATTACTCTATCTAATTTTCTCTGAATTTTCTTAACTTCATCTTCTCCAAATAAACCTAATTCTCCATTAATTCACCTTAACAATTTTTGTATGTTCTAACATTTCCTGCATTTTATATTCACTTGCACTATTCACGGTTGTTGAATTCAAATTACACATTTCAAATTTAATATTTTTATTTAGAAAAACTTAATTATAATTTATATTAAATTTAAACTATTTAATTTTGATTTAAAGATTGCAAGTGCGTCAATTTAACAAAATAATATTGTTACTATCTTGCCAAATTGACGCATTGTTACTAAAAATAGACTCTATTGTAACAATACTTAAATAGAGTATTTGATTTTCAAGTATAAGTAATCTCTTGTATAATTATTTTAACTGAAAATAATTAAAAGAATTTTATCCCCGGGTCAGCAAATACATAACCATATATTGCTTGCTTACGAGTTGATTAAATGGTATTCAAGGAAAGGAGGAACTCTCAGAACGATGATTCAACTTGATCTTCAAAAGGCATATGATATGGTGGATTGGAGGGTATTGGAGTGCATTATTTTGGAGATAGGCATGCTGTGGACCTCCGATTTTTTTAATACCGGGCCATACCTCTGATCTGTAGAGATACGTGAACTGACTCTTTTTTGTCGCTTAATGCTTTCGCATTTTTGAAAATTCACAGAGTCGCCACCGACCTTTTATTTTATCCAATTAAGGAAAGGTTTATAAAAGAAACAGAAAAAAGACCTTTAAGAAATTCTGGGTAAGGGGGTAGGTTATACAAAGGGAAGGTGTTAGCACCCTTTGTATCCATGGTTATCCATGGGCTCTTAAGTTTGCTTAGCTCACTTGTTTTTCGATCACTTTTCAATTGCTCTGAAATTGCTCATATATGGTTTCAAATACCTTTGTAAATTGAATTTTGTAATGATCCGTGTGTGGATGTATACAAAATGCTTGTTTATCTTTCGAAAGATGTTTTGAAAAGAACGTTAACTTTGTAATAACCCGTGTTTGGATGTATACAAAGTATTGTCTTTTTTGAAAGTTTTGAAAAATCAACAGTGTATGAGAATTTTGTTTGTTTTGATTTTGAACAAGCAAACTAGGAGGTCTACCCTGAGTTGTAAGGTCTTTATCCTATTTCCTTTAAAAATCTATCCTTTCACCGGATATAAAAGCAAGGTTCGATTTTGTACTCAAAACAGTGGAATTTTGACTTTGATTTTGAAAGGAATGAGAAGGGATTACCTGAAGAGGTGCAAGTGTGATTGTGATTGGATTCAGATATTTATCTTTGAAGTTAGTGATCTAACGGTTCAATTTTATCTTTGACATACACGCAGTTTATATGTATGCTGGAAAGTAAAATGCGGAAATGTAAAGTGCGGAAAGTAAATCTACGCTATTACATCGATTTTGCAGGAAACGTAAACTAGCCTATTTACATGAATTTGACATCCTATACATTTATCTAGGAATTTAAATTGCAAGAACATAAAAGGCATGTTTTTGGATTTTTATGATTGATTTTAATTATAATTAATGCATGATTAATTAAATTAAAATGAAGAAAAAAGATGAAAATAGATTTAAACCTAGAAATTAAGTTTAAAATATGTACAAAATATTTGTTAATTAATTTTAAAACAAAACTAATTTTTTTTGAATTTTTGAAATTGATTTGAAATTGATTTAAGTTAATTAAAACATAATTATGCAAATAATTATACAAATAATTAAAACTTAAGAAGAAAATTATTCAAAATATGTACAAAATTAGCTTATAATATATAAACAATATTTAACACAAAGAATAATTTTTTTTAGGATTTTTTGATTGGTTAGAATAATTAAAAAGCAAATATATAAATATATACTAATTAATTATGCAAAATATTGAAATTTTGAAGAAAAATAAAATATTTTTATTTCAGAAAATAATATATTATTTTAGAAGTCTAAAAATATTTTTTGTGTATTTTTTGGATTTTTAAAACTATTTTTAATTAATTTAACAAAGAAATTAAAATAAAATAGAAATGTAAAAAGGATACTGATCCTGTGTGAAAATCAATGAAGTCCATAGCATAGGGCTGCTTGTCTGACGCGTTGGATTGGCTTGGAGATTGATCTAAGGGTTCAGATCATGAGGGAGCATGGTAGCCATGTGGGAATCAGTGCACATGATTAGTCAGATATTCAAAGTCCACACTGGGACCCACGCTGGCTGACCAGCGAATGAGGAGAAGGAAATCTGCCACGCGTGCAGATAGAAAGGTCAACTTTTGACGGACGAACCACACTTGGACGTGTGGTCGTCTTCAACCTCCGTCTGCCTTATTTATTAAACAAATAGCGGGGGTTTTTAACCTCCCCTATTTGTACAGTAAAACGTCACTTTTGGTAGCTTCTCACACCTGCAAAAATAAACGTTAGAGATAAAAACAAGTGACCCAGATCTACTTAAAATCACCTCCTGAACACGATGGTGATGTTAGTTTTGCCATTTGGTCGCTGTAACTATGGATTCGAAGAGGTTAAAGCTTTGGTACGCATGAACACTCGTTAATGGCATGGAACGATTCTCACGTGGGAGCTCACATGTTAAGGCCCAGATCTAGCTTATAGGACCACATGAACTCATTGGAATGATTAGATCACATGGAGGTTGATTAAATATAGGAAAACGAAAATTATTTAAGTATGAACATGAAGAACACTATGCATGTGTTACGACTCTCATGGGACCACACAAAGAGTTTATTCTTACTTTATATGTTCTTAGAAGATGATTGGAATGATTGTTTTGTATTGATATTGATTGGAATATGAGATTTGAAAATTACAAAAGTTATGAGATTTTTGAGAATTTTGTGAAGTTGATGGCTATGCTCTTGCTATCTTTTCGTGTCTCTCCTGGTTGCTGATGTATTCCACTTCTTTTATAGGCCAAAGGCTGCTTGGAAGTGAAGCTAAGAATCTTTGTTGCCTTTGTTGAAAACTTGGTTTTTAAATATTAAAAACCCTGAATTTTTGACCAAGTCTTGACTCCATTCAATGCTCTTGCCTTGTGCACCAATCCTCTGCAGAAAATTGAAGGTTCCTTGGGTGAGTCATGCTTAGATTGTAAGCTACCATTTATCCATGCATTTTCCTTTTAATTTTAATCTTAAAGTAAGATAAAATCATGCAAAAATGGATAAAAAAAGGCATGGGCTTAGTCTTGGTCGTGGGAGGCCCATAACATCATGGAAATGATGTTTGAATGCTGAAAACTTGGCCCCATTTGGAAAAAATGCAATTTTGAACAATGTTGATTTCATGTATTTTTCCAAAATTTAGCCAACTTCAACAAGGTGTAAATCCCTCAATTTTTGTCATATGAAGGAGTTCTTGCACTTTTTGGAAACCTCAAAGAGTCCTCTAACCAATGTCTTTGGTCTCATGTCAAAATGATTTTTGAAGCTCCTTGTGTGTCCTTTTGAAAAAAGTGTCTTTTTGTTGACTTTGAAAATGACCTGTAATGTCTTTGATCATATTTTTCAAATGGTGAATCCAATGACCATGGGATCAATGGAATTTGAAATATAATTGAATTTCCTTCAAAACAAGCTTTGGTTTGAATTTTTTGGATGAAGGATGAGAGAGTTATGATCAGTCAAAGTTGAGTTGACTTTTCAGGCAAAAACCCTAATTTTGAATCTTAGGGTTTTGTTGATTTTTGATCTTTCCTTGATGAATTATGATCATCCAATGATCAAATGATGAATCCTTTGACAAAATATGGACTTTGACAAAAAATTTCATTTTTGACTGTCTGTTGACTTTTTGGTCAAACGGGTCGTCTGTTGACTGTTTGAGCTGCTGACGGTGCGTCTGAGTGAATTGAAGTTTGAAAATTTGTATGATGGTACTTTGAGATATATGGATGTGTATGAAATCCATTTGAGCTCTCAAAAACTTGTTGCTCCTGTAAAAACAAGAAAAACCCTGATTAGGGACTGTTTGTGTAGGAGACAGTTAAGCGTACCTGATTTTTGTGCAGTGTTGAGTCTCTGCTAATCGCGTGATATTCAGAAGACTTCTAGCACAAAAGATCTTGGAATTTTGAATTGTGAAAGATTGATTTGATTGATGGTACAAAACACTGAGAATTGTACCGCCAGCAGTTTGGCTGTCAACTAACTGTCCAGGTATTGATGCAGCAGTTAGAGTGAAAAATCAACAGTCAAAGTTAATTTTATTTTTTGTTATTTTTGTTTTTTTGTTTTATGTGAAAAATGAAAGTTTATTTACATGACTTGTTAAAAAAACATAGACATAATAAATAACTAATATTTACGGTATGCGGGCAAAATTACCGATAATAACCCTGAAAATCATTTAATGCACAGAAATAGGAATATTTGACTGGCAGAAAACACACAAAATATTATCTTAGTAATTAAGCAATATTATGACAAATAGTACAACATTTAATACTGACAGTACAAATATTACATACTATATTGAACAGTACGACGAATAAACGGTACATTTAAGAAATGAGAAATACGGCAAATTTTAAGAATGACGATTGATAACCCATGCTATGAACAATAACATGTAGATGATTGGGAGCATAACCATTGCAGGTCCACACTCCTCCGGACTTATGCAGGCAGAAAAAAGTCATGATCACCGTAGCAATGGTGATGACTGCAAGAGACAGTGTCTCTATCCATTTTGCCATTCTTGTTAGGGAAGAAGAGAAGATGGATTATGAAGTGGAAATTTGAGAAATGAATTAGAATTTGATGTGAGATTTTATGGAAGAAAATGAGAGGTATTTATAGAATGGAAAGAAGGAAAGAGACGTTGGGGAATGATGTGATTCCGTACAAAAGGAAAATTTGAGTGGAAGTAAGATTTGAAAGAAAGTGTATGATAGTGTTGGAAAAAGGAGAGATTTGATTTTTGAAAAAGAGATTTGAAAAGATTTTTGCAAATAATGGAATATAGTACAAAAATTAGTGGGAAACAAAAGATAATAATAATCTACTTGTTACCAGTACAGTCTGAGTTTCCTGATTCTGTGCCTGCAAAAAAGATTTAACTCTGTACCAATTGTGTCAGTACCATTTATCTGTAAATAAATAAATAGCATGTGTGAAGTAATAAACAGTATTTGGTGTTTGCGTAAGAATAAATTCAACTGCAAGCCAAATTACTGTATAAGAAAAATTCTAAAAACTAAGTATTTCATATGTCAGGATCTTTGTTGAAATAAAAATCCATGATTATATGAGACCCTTAATTTTCAGATTGGAGTTTTCTTGAAAAATATGTGGGCAAATTTTGGGGTATAACAAGTTCCCCTTGTCGTCCTCGTGTAGGGGACGTCTGCCCCTAATTCTAAAATTAGAATTAGGATATATGTTATTAATTGCAAAGTGTTTACAAGAGAAGAATTGTGATGCCCCGAATATTTCGTTATTAAATTTAATTATGTAATTTTGAATTTTTCTATGAAGTATGTAGTGGTTGGGAATTATTGGAGTTTATACTATTTTATTGGAATTAATTAATTAATTAGTATAATAATGAGAATATGAGCCTGTGTTTACTGTGGAAATTGGTAAACAACCGCTGGTCCTCCCAAAGCCTTAAGCTAAGGGTTACTTGCAAGATCGACCAGTTGATCTTGAGACAAGTGCTAAGGTTTTTGAAATTTGTACCGACTCTGTCGATGATGTTAGCCTAAGAAACGATTTTCTGAGACTAAGACAAGTACAAGGTTTTCCACACTATATGTTAGATTTGACCGACAGGTGACTCGTGACCGACTGAGACAAACCTAAACTTAAAAACTTGGCAAAGTGTGGGTGTTCTGATTCTGACCCACTGGGGTGACTCGTGACCGCCAGGGAATGTCAAATTCAGATGTTGTTCTATACGAAACAAGTAGTTGCAGACTCTTTGGTAAAGATAAAAATACAACATAAGTATTGATCGAAGAACAAAACACAAGTAAAAGCATCAAAACACGTAATTAAAAAGTAAAGGTTTTGCATTGAAATGAGAATGGTGATTCACGTACATCAAGACACTTAGCAACTCTTTTTTCCTGAAGTTAGAAATTTGGAAGAGTATTAGCAAGTAGTTTGGATGTATCAGCAAACACCCCCTTTTTACATCAAAATGATTTATTTATAGTGCTTTACAAAGGTAACTGCTTGAAATAATCTACCGCTGGAATTAAAACTTAGAATAACTACCTCGTGGGATCTTTGTGTGTATTTGGCGCTTCCAACGCACAATCTGGAGGAATAACAACCCTTGAGGTTCAAATTTGAAACTTCCCGCTCTTGATCTTGGGTTAACTGCTTCTGGCTTCGACAACTTATATCTTGTCAAAGATGAAATATGACAATTTCATCCTAAGTATGGGAATCTTGTGTGATCGACATTCACATCTTGTTTCGACCTACACTTCCTTCGACACACATATGCTTCGACTTCTTAATGTGTTTTTTGCCACATAGGCTCTCATTTGTAGGAGTCTTCTCCCAATCAAAAGGGTCTTAGCTGGAGACACGTGTCCTTTTACACCTTTGGAGCTTTTTAGGGTAACAACCTGTTATGAGGTTGGAAGTAGCATTAGTGGGGGTGTAAGTTAAGCCCATTAGTAAAAGTGAGAAATTAGTGAAAAAGAATAAAATAAAGAGACTTAGGAAAAAGTAAGAGAATTCTGAAAATATTGAAGAGAACATAGAAAGAGAGAGGGGCAAGAGCTAGGGCAAAGGGAAAACCTCAATGGCTAGGGAGATTTTTGAAGAAAATTGTTAGGGTAAGGGTTCGGTTCTTACTCACTAAGGGTTGGCATGATGACGGGTATGGTTGAGGTTAGATTTTCATAATTTTATATCCATGTTTGTGTAGAAATTGAATTTTTGATGTGTTGATGAATGTTATGATTGATGTATGATTTATTGTGCAATTGATGCAATTGGTGTGCGTGTTTGAATAGTTACATGATACTGATGTTAAACTTGAAAAATTAGGACCTATACTGATTTTGTAGTATGTGAAAGTTGGGTTTTTGGGGTTTTAAGGGTAAAAATCGTGACACCAAAGTTGCAGGATTTTGGCTTTGCAACTGTGAAGTAACCGGTAACCTGAATCGAAAGCTCAAGGAGTACAACACCAAAAGCATATACATCAATTTTGTCGGTAATTCTGCCGTGCATAAAATATTCAAAAGCATATACAACCACACAACATGAAGGCCACAATAACATATACAAGAGCCTCCATATTTCTGAAAACTAACACAATTTTCAAATTTTCCTCTTCCCTTCCTAGATAAAATAGACTTAAACATGACCTGGATTGCCAGGCTTGCAGCCTTGGCAAGATCTTTTGCACGTTTCTGACTACATGAAAAAATCCAAGCAAAATCATCTGAACTATTCTTTATTTTCCCTGCAGCCTCGGTTGAGTTTAGTACAAAATAACAATTTTTAGGAAGTCATATATAATAGGCAATAACAGCTGTCAAACCTCAAGCAGATCTTTTCCTGAAAGAAACAGAAATGCATGAAATCATGACTTGGCATAAGATATATGTAATACACTTTTAATTTTAGGAGCACATAAAACCAGTTAAATACAAATGATGTATAAAAGGTAACTACCTGAAGTTGATTCAAAACCTGAAAAGAACTCAAAGCAAAACAAAAGTAAAAGAAAGATAAATATTATCAAAAACATATAAACAGACATGTACACAGAAACTGCAAGTAGATAATACGAAAGACCTGGGAATCAAGTTACGCAGTAGACATGCAAGAAACTAAAAGAATGACAATGGCTTTGCTCAACCATCAGTTCACTGAGGAATTACAAAAGATGCACAAATTTATTTGAAATGTCAATAAGCTTACCGCAGTATAATTAACTAGACCGGCAAACTCCTGCATTGTCTTTTCGGCATCTACCAGATTTTGTTTGTCGCCCAAGACATCCATGTCTAATCTGATATTTTGTTTTTGGACAGAGATTTAATATGAAAAGGTTGTTAGTTTTATCATCTATGAATTGAATCATGATAAGTCCGCATAGTCTTCTTAGTTGTCATAAATAAGCAATGTATAAGGAAACTCACCTTGAGAAATATCGATGTAGGTTATGCCACTGTGGGTCTTTACACATTTTTCTGAATCTAGCTACTTCCCGTGAGAACACATTGAATTCTTCACTATGGCTGTGTTTGGGAGTTTGGAGGGGTGGGGAGGGGAAGGCTTCCAAAAACGAAAATTTAAAAAAATATAGAAAAATATTTGACATTTTTTGAAAAAATGATTTTGTTTAGAATGATAAAAGAGTCATTATCATTAATAAATTTTTAATTTTCAGAATATTATAACAACCTAAAAGATATTTGGAAAATTTATGTAAGCCCTTCAAAACCCTCCAAAACCTTCCTTCAATACAATTTTTGAGTTCCCCCATTTTATGGGGTTTTTGGTGTTATGAATAAACTCAAATCCTCCAAAACCCTCATACCCAAAATCATTTTATCATTTTCACCTAATTCTTCCTATTTTTTAAAGTCCTCCCCTCCCTTCCCCTCCAAACTCCCAAACATAGCCTAAAAATTCAAAAAAAGATAAGAGAAACGAAACACAAAGGAAATTCCTAGCCAAAATAATGCATACATCGTTTTAAAGAAGCTAGAACCTTTTGTCCATCTCAGCAAGGCTTATTAACTCTTTCATATCTGTTGAGACTAATTGTTGAATGCCTTCGGATTCTAAAACCTCCTTCTTGAGGAACTGAATGTTTTCTTCATAAAGTGAGTTAAATAAAATGGCTATTCACTAGCAAAAAAAATTATGAGGTATAAGCTAGAGACACTGATAGATATATGAAGAAACATCTTGACCATAAAGAAGAAGGTTAAAAGAAACATAAAGTTTCCAAAGAAGACATCCATTATCATCTGCCAATGAAAACCATAAAACATTAATCAAAGTTAGCATAAAATTCATAACCAAGTAATTAACGAAAAGGTGATTTTACAACTGTATAAAAGATTTGGATGAGGCTGCAACTGTATAAAAGTTGACATTAAGAGGCTGTGAAGCAGATAAGTCTGATTCCCTTCAACAATCAATTGTCAAAAGGCAAGTCGTGTCACGCCTCCACAGTGCAATGTCAGCTACTTTGTCAAAGCTCATAATAAAAAATGAAACTCATTCATTAACCGTTTTTTAATTAGTTCGTAGTTACTTACAATTGCAAGAAAAAGAGAATATATATACCCGTAAAAATAAATGGCGTGATAATGAAATGGAGAAGGAGGTGCAGGTGTGGGAGTTCCCACCGGATAATACCACTGAACCTGCTGGATCTCACGGTTCTTCGTACCTATAGTAGCAAAACTAGTATCAGATGGAAATAAAAAATTGGGATTGAGATTGTACCGAGGGTTTGGTATAAACGCCAAATTCACCAGAGACTTTGTTAACAGCCTCGACGATGTTGATGACGACATTTGCAGTGTGAAGAAACTCCTGCGGACCCGGCTAGAGACTAACCTTAGTAGATTCAAAAACCCCGAGGCTCTGAAGCCTTGCAAGTACAATTTCCGATTCGTGAATGAGTTCCTGCATAGTGGTAACATCCTCAATTCCCTTGATTCTACTTCGATCACCCAGTCCTTAGCCGTCGTGTTGCCACGAATTATCAAATCATGGACTCGAATAGGGACTAGCTCCGATGAGAGTCGCCGGGAAAGGGTTTCAAGTTTGAATTTCTGCTCTCGCAAGCGAGCGATTTGGGATTAAAGGACTCGGGTAGTCGGTCTGTCAGATTCATCAACATAGTCTTTGTATTCCTCATCGCACATAGTCCTTATATATTCCAAATTCAAATTTAAGAAGAAAAAAATACTGACATATGAAATCATGTCCTCACTGTATCCTCCTGTCTGTCAAACAAAACCAACAAGACAAAAATCAATATCCAAACTATGAAACCATAGCAACCAAAATAACAATGAATTAAAGGTTTTTTTTTTCTGCAGTGGCATTAACTCACAACAATTGAATTGACAAGAGAAGTCTTGCCAGCATTGGATCACCGGCCACTCACTTTCATCCTAACAAATCACATCACATCACAAACATAACATCAACATTCAAAGCACTTCAAGTACATTACATTTGCATATTCACATAGATGTGCAAGACTAGTTAAGCTAATAATCAAACCTGAGAGGCAAGAATGACAGCATATTTATGTAGGAACAAAGTGAAATGTCTGGTGAGATTGAAATTACCAGTCAACCATCTTCCTGGTGGAACATAAAGCTGAGACCCTCCGTTTGACGAGTACTGGCTCAAATGATCTACCGCCGTCTGAAAGGCTCGTGTGTTCGAAGTTTGTCCATCGCCAACTGCTCCAAACTGCGTCACTGAGGCACTGTAAGCTCTGTAGCTCACAGCACAGTACTCAACATAGTTCTCCTCAGTCGGTGTTTTTCGGCTCTCAACTACATTCAAGCTTAGGAAAGCAACCAATAGAGACAGTAACAACAATAACACATCCATAGGAAAGAAAGATGAGAAATCAACAATGTTGAGCTATAAATACATGTATAGGTCTGTGTTTATATATATATATATATATATATATATATATATATATATATATATATATATGGTAGTGATTATTAAGCATTATATTTTGCACTTCCTCACTCCACCCACCCAGTCAAGCTGAAACTAATATAGAGCTGGAAAATATTGAAATGTGATCTGAACTTTTCAAGGAAGAATTTGAAGTATAAGTCAGAGTATCATTTACCATTATTATAAAGAAAAATGACATTGAGCAGGCCGAGATCCTGTCCTTGCAGAAGGTGTATATGAAGAACTCCTTCAAAGTTCAAACAGACATTTTTACAAACACTTCCCATGCATCCATCTCTCACATTTAAAAGTTCAAATTTACCTATTAGCATAAACAAATTGTTGAGAAATTACAAGAAAAAAGAATTATAAAATTATATAGAAGCGTCCTGAATTGTTATTGTAGATTGAATCAGATAACGATGATCAATGACGTTGCTGCGTTGAGCTCACCTGTGTTCTGGAATCGTTGCAGTTGTGTGTGTCAGTTTTCATTTTCGCCGATGATGATGATGATGTGGACCGTGAGGTGAAGCTCGCGTCGGTGTTTGCGATTGCGATGAAGATTGGAGGATCTGTAGGTTGTGCTTCTTTTGTTGATGCACCGTGGTTGCTGTTGAATCTGCTTGAAGGATAAAGTTGTGTCGATGTGCTGCAGATGGATGATGGGTTCTGTATGTTGCGTTGCTGGGATCTGAATAGTGAGGCAAGTAAAGTTTTATGTTGGAGACTCTCTTGCAGGTTTAGATGCGTAAATCAAACGAATGTTTAAAGATTGTGGATATGTTCATTTGCGGTGTCGAGTGGAGTTGTAAAATTAAATAATTTTTTAAGCAATTTAAATTTATGCCCATTTTAAATTTAATGGGAGTAATTGATATTTGATTATAATAATATTTTTAATTTACACCCGATTTTTAATAAATAGAGTGTAATTTGTCACATGTTAATCTTAAAATGAAACTTTATTTACAAAATTACAATCACGTTTCTAATTTACACCCGTTTTTAGAATATCGGGTGTAAATTTTTAAATTATATTGTTCATTTTGTACTAATGGCAGTCAAGCCTTCTCTTCCTTTAACTCTAACTCTAACGAGATCTTGATTGATGTCAACCAATTTAGATGTCATCTCCCTTAGGTTTTTAGCCACATAAAGATGAGTGTGGCTGTCCATAGCAAGACGGAGGTTGTCCATAACAAGATGAATGGGATTGTATCCTTGGAAATTTAGCTCGTAGCAAATGAAAATTTCAAATTCATAATTTCAACGGCAAACTCGAGATGACCCCTAGATGCAGCAATATGCAAAGGAGTTTCTACAAAATGGTTTTTATCTATGTTTTCCAAAATAGATGGGTCATCTTGAAGGGCCTTAAACTGATGATTGATAACAACAATATGCAATGCAGATTCACCTCTCGCAGTTACATCCTCAATGGAATCCGGACAAGCATTGAGAAATTCAGGCAAAAGGTCAACCTCGCCATTTTGACATGCAATATGAAGTGGAGTCAAGCCTTTCTTCCTTTAACTCTAACAACATTATTATTCATACTAACAAATTTAGACACCATTCGCCCTTTGAACAACAATACGGCTTTCCTTATCAAGACGAGTGGGGTTGCCCACAGCAAGATGCCTGAGGCTCTCTGTAAGATGAGCGAGGTTGTCCATAGCAAGATGAATGGGACTGTGTCCTTGCAAATTTAGCTTCATAGCAAATGAAGGTTTCAAATTCATAATTTCAGTTGCAAACTCGAGATGACCCATAGATGCAGCGATATGCAAAGGAGTATCTACAAATTGGTTTTTATCAATGATTTCCAAAATAGATGGGTCATCTTGAATTACTTCATACAGGAGATCTATGTTATCTGTTTCAACTGAAAGTTTCAGTTGGTCGCCACTTTTTGTGTTCATGTTTGATAATTTAAGTTTTGAATGATGTGTGAAAGATATTGTTAATGAATAAACATTCATTCAACATGTCTGGTATTTAATAAATTTGATTTAAATATTCTTAACGAAATACTTCGTTAAAGTAAAGAATATGATAAACCAATACTTCTGCCCTAGTTAAAGTATAGTCTTCTATTAGAAGGCGTTGGTGACCCATATGTAAAAGAAAAGTATTATTAAATAAAGAGATTCTAAAATACAACGTGTTTTTTACCTTTGTTAATCATTTGATATATTAAATGAGAAACTAGATATTGACTCGCGGTTTATCGCTAAAATTTGTGTTATTTTACATTTTTATAATGATTTTTTAAATGAATTTTTGAAATTCAACCAGATTTATAATTTTAATAGAGTGTAAGAAATAGAAAAGAAATGAAGTGTAAGAAATGGAGTGGATTCTTACTCAGAGTTTTTTTTTTTTTATAAGCAAATGATGCATTAATAAGATGCACAAGGGGTGCATAACCCACTACAACCAAAACAAAAAATCAAAGAGTGTTACAAACTCCCAACCTAAGAAAAACAATGACCCGGAAAAGATTCCAATCCGACCAAACAAATTCGAATAAACCCCTCTTTCCTACGACCAACCATTCCCAAGATAACAATTTAATCATCCCAGTACTATCAAATTGATTCAAAATACCCCCCTCAAAAAGGATAGAATTCCTACATATACCAAATTACCCAACAATAGGTCAAGCCAAAATACCAACCTAAACTAACATTAAACTTATTACTACAACATACCTCCAAAGTTTGCAAACGGTCGACAATGGATCCGTCAAAATCGATTAGGTC